>NW_028132561.1:0-52962 GCF_964374135.1 Grampus griseus | reverse complement strand
ACCCTAACCCTAACCCTAACCCTAACCCTAACCCTAACCCTAACCCTAACCCTAACCCTAACCCTAACCCTAACCCTAACCCTAACCCTAACCCTAACCCTAACCCTAACCCTAACCCTAACCCTAACCCTAACCCTAACCCTAACCCTAACCCCTAACCCTAACCCTAACCCTAACCCTAACCCTAACCCTAACCCTAACCCTAACCCTAACCCTAACCCTAACCCTAACCCTAACCCTAACCCTAACCCTAACCCTAACCCTAACCCTAACCCTAACCCTAACCCTAACCCTAACCCTAACCCTAACCCTAACCCTAACCCTAACCCTAACCCTAACCCTAACCCTAACCCTAACCCTAACCCTAACCCTAACCCTAACCCTAACCCTAACCCTAACCCTAACCCTAACCCTAACCCTAACCCTAACCCTAACCCTAACCCTAACCCTAACCCTAACCCTAACCCTAACCCTAACCCTAACCCTAACCCTAACCCTAACCCTAACCCTAACCCTAACCCTAACCCTAACCCTAACCCTAACCCTAACCCTAACCCTAACCCTAACCCTAACCCTAACCCTAACCCTAACCCTAACCCTAACCCTAACCCTAACCCTAACCCTAACCCTAACCCTAACCCTAACCCTAACCCTAACCCTAACCCTAACCCTAACCCTAACCCTAACCCTAACCCTAACCCTAACCCTAACCCTAACCCTAACCCCTAACCCTAACCCTAACCCTAACCCTAACCCTAACCCTAACCCTAACCCTAACCCTAACCCTAACCCTAACCCTAACCCTAACCCCTAACCCTAACCCTAACCCTAACCCTAACCCTAACCCCTAACCCCTAACCCTAACCCTAACCCTAACCCTAACCCTAACCCTAACCCTAACCCTAACCCCTAACCCCTAACCCTAACCCTAACCCTAACCCTAACCCTAACCCTAACCCTAACCCTAACCCTAACCCTAACCCTAACCCTAACCCTAACCCTAACCCTAACCCTAACCCTAACCCTAACCCTAACCCCTAACCCTAAACCGTCCCCGTCCCCTAACCCTAACCCTAGCCCGAACCCTAACCCTAACCCTTCCCCGAAGCCTGACCCTCACCCGTCCCCTAATCCTAACCCGTACGCTGACACTGACCCGCGCCCTCACACGTACGCTCCCCCTAAAGCGTTCTCGTACCCTCACCTGGACCCTAAACCGTCCCCGTCCCCTAACCCTAACCCTAGCCCGAACCCTAACCCTAACCCTTCCCCGAAGCCTGACCCTCACCCGTCCCCTAATCCTAACCCGTACGCTGACACTGACCCGCGCCCTCACACGTACGCTCCCCCTAAAGCGTTGTCGTACCCTCACCTGGACCCTAAACCGTCCCCGTCCCCTAACCCTAACCCTAGCCCGAACCCTAACCCTAACCCTTCCCCGAAGCCTGACCCTCACCCGTCCCCTAATCCTAAACCGTACGCTGACACTGACCCGCGCCCTCACACGTACGCTCCCCCTAAAGCGTTCTCGTACCCTCACCTGGACCCTAAACCGTCCCCGTCCCCTAACCCTAACCCTAGCCCGAACCCTAACCCTAACTCTTCCCCGAAGCCTGACCCTCACCCGTCCCCTAATCCTAACCCGTACGCTGACACTGACCCGCGCCCTCACACGTACGCTCCCCCTAAAGCGTTGTCGTACCCTCACCTGGACCCTAAACCGTCCCCGTCCCCTAACCCTAACCCTAGCCCGAACCCTAACCCTAACCCTTCCCCGAAGCCTGACCCTCACCCGTCCCCTAATCCTAAACCGTACGCTGACACTGACCCGCGCCCTCACACGTACGCTCCCCCTAAAGCGTTGTCGTACCCTCACCTGGACCCTAAACCGTCCCCGTCCCCTAACCCTAACCCTAGCCCGAACCCTAACCCTAACCCTTCCCCGAAGCCTGACCCTCACCCGTCCCCTAATCCTAACCCGTACGCTGACACTGACCCGCGCCCTCACACGTACGCTCCCCCTAAAGCGTTGTCGTAACCTCACCTGGACCCTAAACCGTCCCCGTCCCCTAAACCTAACCCTAGCCCGAACCCTAACCCTAACCCTTCCCCGAAGCCTGACCCTCACCCGTCCCCTAATCCTAACCCGTACGCTGACACTAACCTGCGCCCTCACACGTACGCTCCCCCTAAAGCGTTGTCGAACCCTCACCTGGACCCTAAACCGTCCCCGTCCCCTAACCCTAACCCTAGCCCGAACCCTAACCCTAACCCTTCCCCGAAGCCTGACCCTCACCCGTCCCCTAATCCTAACCCGTACGCTGACACTGACCCGCGCCCTCACACGTACGCTCCCCCTAAAGCGTTGTCGTAACCTCACCTGGACCCTAAACCGTCCCCGTCCCCTAAACCTAACCCTAGCCCGAACCCTAACCCTAACCCTTCCCCGAAGCCTGACCCTCACCCGTCCCCTAATCCTAACCCGTACGCTGACACTAACCTGCGCCCTCACACGTACGCTCCCCCTAAAGCGTTGTCGAACCCTCACCTGGACCCTAAACCGTCCCCGTCCCCTAACCCTAACCCTATCCCGAACCCTAACCCTAACCCTTCCCCGAAGCCTGACCCTCACTCGTCCCCTAATCCTAACCCGTACGCTGACACTAACCCCGCGCCCTCACACGTACGCTCCCCCTAAAGCGTTGTCGTACCCTCACATGGACCCTAAACCGTCCCCGTCCCCTAACCCTAATCGTAGCCCGAACCCTAACCCTAACCCTTCCCCGAACCCTGACCCTCACCCTTCCCCTAATTCTAACCCGTACGCTGACACTAACCCGCGCCCTCACACGTACGCTCCCCCTAAAGCGTTGTCGTACCCTCACTTGAACCCTAAACCATCCCCGTCCCCTAACCCTAACCCTAGCCCGAACCCTAACCCTTCCCCGAAGCCTGACCCTCACCCGTCCCCTAATCCTAACCCGTACGCTGACACTGACCCGCGCCCTCACACGTACGCTCTCCCTAAAGCGTTGTCGTACCCTCACCTGGACCCTAAACCGTCCCCGTCCCCTAACCCTAACCCTAGCCCGAAACCTAACCCTAACCCTTCCCCGAAGCCTGACCCTCACCCGTCCCCTAATCCTAACCAGTACGCTGACACTGACCCGCGCCCTCACACGTACGCTCCCCCTAAAGCGTTGTCGTACCCTCACCTGGACCCTGAACCGTCCCCGTCCCCTAACCCTAACCCTAGCCCGAACCCTAACCCTAACCCTTCCCCGAAGCCTGACCCTCACCCGTCCCCTAATCCTAACCCGTACGCTGACACTGACCCGCGCCCTCACACGTACGCTCCCCCTAAAGCGTTGTCGTACCCTCACCTGGACCCTAAACCGTCCCCGTCCCCTAACCCTAACCCTAGCCCGAACCCTAACCCTAACCCTTCCCCGAAGCCTGACCCTCACCCGTCCCCTAATCCTAACCCGTACGCTGACAATAACCCACACCCTCAAACGTACGCTCCCCCTAAAGCGTTGTCGTACCCTCACCTGGACCCTAAACCGTCCCCGTCCTCTAACCCTAACCCTAGCCCGAACCCTAACCCTAACCCTTCCCCGAAGCCTGACCCTCACCCCGTCCCCTAATCCTAACCCGTACGCTGACACTAACCCGCGCCCTCACATGTACGCTCCCCCTAAAGCGTTGTCGAACCCTCACCTGGACCCTAAACCGTCCCCGTCCCCTAACCCTAACCCTAGCCCGAACCCTTACCCTAACCCTTCCCCGAAGCCTGACCCTCACCCGTCCCCTAATCCTAACCTGTACGCTGACACTGACCCGCGCCCTCACACCTACGCTCCCCCTAAAGCGTTGTCGTACCCTCACCTGGACCCTAAACCGTCCCCGTCCCCTAACCCTAACCCTAGCCCGAACCCTAACCCTAACCCTTCCGCGAAGCCTGACCATCACCCGTCCCCTAATCCTAACCCGTACGCTGACACTGACCCGCGCCCTCACACGTACGCTCCCCCTAAAGCGTTGTCGTACCCTCACCTGGACCCTAAACCGTCCCCGTCCCCTAACCCTAACCCTAGCCCGAACCCTAACCCTAACCCTTCCCCGAAGCCTGACCCTCACCCGTCCCCTAATCCTAACCCGTACGCTGACACTGACCCGCGCCCTCACACGTACGCTCCCCCTAAAGCGTTGTCGTACCCTCACCTTGACCCTAAACCGTCCCCGTCCCCTAACCCTAACCCTAGCCCGAACCCTAACCCTAACCCTTCCCCGAAGCCTGACCCTCACCCGTCCCCTAATCCTAACCCGTACGCTGACACTGACCCGCGCCCTCACACGTACGCTCCCCCTAAAGCGTTGTCGTACCCTCACCTGGACCCTAAACCGTCCCCGTCCCCTAACCCTAACCCTAGCCCGAACCCTAACCCTAACCCTTCCCCGAAGCCTGACCCTCACCCGTCCCCTAATCCTAACCCGTACGCTGACACTGACCCGCGCCCTCACACGTACGCTCCGCCTAAAGCGTTGTCGTACCCTCACCTGGACCCTAAACCGTCCCCGTCCCCTAACCCTAACCCTAGCCCGAACCCTAACCCTAACCCTTCCCCGAAGCCTGACACTCACCCGTCCCCTAATCCTAACCCGTACGCTGACACTGACCCGTGCCCTCACACGTACGCTCCCCCTAAAGCGTTGTCGTACCCTCACCTGGACCCTAAACCGTCCCCGTCCCCTAACCCTAACCCTAGCCCGAACCCTAACCCTAACCCTTCCCCGAAGCCTGACCCACACCCGTCCCCTAATCCTAACCCGTACGCTGACACTGACCCGCGCCCTCATACGTATGCTCCCCCTAAAGCGTTGTCGTACCCTCACCTGGACCCTAAACCGTCCCCGTCCCCTAACCCTAACCCTAGCCCGAACCCTAACCCTAACCCTTCCCCGAAGCCTGACCCTCACCCGTCCCCTAATCCTAACCCGTACGCTGACACTGACCCGCGCCCTCACACGTACGCTCTCCCTAAAGCGTTGTCGTACCCTCACCTGGACCCTAAACTGTCCCCGTCCCCTAACCCTAACCCTAGCCCGAACCCTAACCCTAACCCTTCCCCGAAGCCTGACCCTCACCCGTCCCCTAATCCTAACCCGTACGCTGACACTAACCCGCGCCCTCAAACCTACGCTCCCCCTAAAGCGTTGTCGTACCCTCACCTGGACCCTAAACCGTCCCCGTCCCCTAACCCTAACCCTAGCCCGAACCCTAACCCTAACCCTTCCCGGAAGACTGACCCTCACCCGTCCCCTAATCCTAACCCGTACGCTGACACTAACCCGCGCCCTCACACGTACGCTCCCCCTAAAGCGTTGTCGTACCCTCACCTGGACCCTAAACCATCCCCGTCCCCTAACGCTAACCCTAGCCCGAACCCTAACCCTAACCCTTCCCCGAAGCCTGACCCTCACCCATCCCCTAATCCTAACCCGTACGCTGACACTAACCCGCGCCCTCACACGTACGCTCCCCCTAAAGCGTTGTCGTACCCTCACCTGGACCCTAAACCGTCCCCATCCCCTAACCCTAACCCTAGCCCGAACCCTAACCCTAACCCTTCCCCGAAGCCTGACCCTCAACCGTCCCCTCATCCTAACCCGTACGCTGACACTAACCCGCGCCCTCACACGTACGCTCCCCCTAAAGCGTTGTCGTACCCTCACTTGAACCCTAAACCATCCCCGTCCCCTAACCCTAACCCTAGCCCGAACCCTAACCCTTCCCCGAAGCCTGACCCTCACCCGTCCCCTAATCCTAACCCGTACGCTGACACTGACCTGCGCCCTCACACGTACGCTCCCCCTAAAGCGTTGTCGTACCCTCACCTGGACCCTAAACCGTCCCCGTCCCCTAACCCTAACCCTAGCCCGAACCCTAACCCTAACCCTTCCCCGAAGCCTGACCCTCACCCGTCCCCTAATCCTAACCAGTACGCTGACACTGACCCGCGCCCTCACACGTACGCTCCCCCTAAAGCGTTGTCGTACCCTCACCTGGACCCTGAACCGTCCCCGTCCCCTAACCCTAACCCTAGCCCGAACCCTAACCCTAACCCTTCCCCGAAGCCTGACCCTCACCCGTCCCCTAATCCTAACCCGTACGCTGACACTGACCCGCGCCCTCACACGTACGCTCCCCCTAAAGCGTTGTCGTACCCTCACTTGGACCCTCAACCGTCCGCGTCCCCTAACCCTAACCCTAGCCCGAACCCTAACCCTAACCCTTCCCCGAAGCCTGACCCTCACCCGTCCCCTAATCCTAACCCGTACGCTGACACTAACCCGCGCCCTCACATGTACGCTCCCCCTAAAGCGTTGTCGAACCCTCACCTGGACCCTAAACCGTCCCCGTCCCCTAACCCTAACCCTAGCCCGAACCCTTACCCTAACCCTTCCCCGAAGCCTGACCCTCACCCGTCCCCTAATCCTAACCTGTACGCTGACACTGACCCGCGCCCTCACACCTACGCTCCCCCTAAAGCGTTGTCGTACCCTCACCTGGACCCTAAACCGTCCCCGTCCCCTAACCCTAACCCTAGCCCGAACCCTAACCCTAACCCTTCCGCGAAGCCTGACCATCACCCGTCCCCTAATCCTAACCCGTACGCTGACACTGACCCGCGCCCTCACACGTACGCTCCCCCTAAAGCGTTGTCGTACCCTCACCTGGACCCTAAACCGTCCCCGTCCCCTAACCCTAACCCTAGCCCGAACCCTAACCCTAACCCTTCCCCGAAGCCTGACCCTCACCCGTCCCCTAATCCTAACCCGTACGCTGACACTGACCCGCGCCCTCACACGTACGCTCCCCCTAAAGCGTTGTCGTACCCTCACCTTGACCCTAAACCGTCCCCGTCCCCTAACCCTAACCCTAGCCCGAACCCTAACCCTAACCCTTCCCCGAAGCCTGACCCTCACCCGTCCCCTAATCCTAACCCGTACGCTGACACTGACCCGCGCCCTCACACGTACGCTCCCCCTAAAGCGTTGTCGTACCCTCACCTGGACCCTAAACCGTCCCCGTCCCCTAACCCTAACCCTAGCCCGAACCCTAACCCTAACCCTTCCCCGAAGCCTGACCCTCACCCGTCCCCTAATCCTAACCCGTACGCTGACACTGACCCGCGCCCTCACACGTACGCTCCCCCTAAAGCGTTGTCGTACCCTCACCTGGACCCTAAACCGTCCCCGTCCCCTAACCCTAACCCTAGCCCGAACCCTAACCCTAACCCTTCCCCGAAGCCTGACACTCACCCGTCCCCTAATCCTAACCCGTACGCTGACACTGACCCGTGCCCTCACACGTACGCTCCCCCTAAAGCGTTGTCGTACCCTCACCTGGACCCTAAACCGTCCCGGTCCCCTAACCCTAACCCTAGCCCGAACCCTAACCCTAACCCTTCCCCGAAGCCTGACCCACACCCGTCCCCTAATCCTAACCCGTACGCTGACACTGACCCGCGCCCTCATACGTATGCTCCCCCTAAAGCGTTGTCGTACCCTCACCTGGACCCTAAACCGTCCCCGTCCCCTAACCCTAACCCTAGCCCGAACCCTAACCCTAACCCTTCCCCGAAGCCTGACCCTCACCCGTCCCCTAATCCTAACCCGTACGCTGACACTGACCCGCGCCCTCACACGTACGCTCTCCCTAAAGCGTTGTCGTACCCTCACCTGGACCCTAAACTGTCCCCGTCCCCTAACCCTAACCCTAGCCCGAACCCTAACCCTAACCCTTCCCCGAAGCCTGACCCTCACCCGTCCCCTAATCCTAACCCGTACGCTGACACTAACCCGCGCCCTCAAACCTACGCTCCCCCTAAAGCGTTGTCGTACCCTCACCTGGACCCTAAACCGTCCCCGTCCCCTAACCCTAACCCTAGCCCGAACCCTAACCCTAACCCTTCCCGGAAGACTGACCCTCACCCGTCCCCTAATCCTAACCCGTACGCTGACACTAACCCGCGCCCTCACACGTACGCTCCCCCTAAAGCGTTGTCGTACCCTCACCTGGACCCTAAACCATCCCCGTCCCCTAACGCTAACCCTAGCCCGAACCCTAACCCTAACCCTTCCCCGAAGCCTGACCCTCACCCATCCCCTAATCCTAACCCGTACGCTGACACTAACCCGCGCCCTCACACGTACGCTCCCCCTAAAGCGTTGTCGTACCCTCACCTGGACCCTAAACCGTCCCCATCCCCTAACCCTAACCCTAGCCCGAACCCTAACCCTAACCCTTCCCCGAAGCCTGACCCTCAACCGTCCCCTCATCCTAACCCGTACGCTGACACTAACCCGCGCCCTCACACGTACGCTCCCCCTAAAGCGTTGTCGTACCCTCACTTGAACCCTAAACCATCCCCGTCCCCTAACCCTAACCCTAGCCCGAACCCTAACCCTTCCCCGAAGCCTGACCCTCACCCGTCCCCTAATCCTAACCCGTACGCTGACACTGACCTGCGCCCTCACACGTACGCTCCCCCTAAAGCGTTGTCGTACCCTCACCTGGACCCTAAACCGTCCCCGTCCCCTAACCCTAACCCTAGCCCGAACCCTAACCCTAACCCTTCCCCGAAGCCTGACCCTCACCCGTCCCCTAATCCTAACCAGTACGCTGACACTGACCCGCGCCCTCACACGTACGCTCCCCCTAAAGCGTTGTCGTACCCTCACCTGGACCCTGAACCGTCCCCGTCCCCTAACCCTAACCCTAGCCCGAACCCTAACCCTAACCCTTCCCCGAAGCCTGACCCTCACCCGTCCCCTAATCCTAACCCGTACGCTGACACTGACCCGCGCCCTCACACGTACGCTCCCCCTAAAGCGTTGTCGTACCCTCACTTGGACCCTCAACCGTCCGCGTCCCCTAACCCTAACCCTAGCCCGAACCCTAACCCTAACCCTTCCCCGAAGCCTGACCCTCACCCGTCCCCTAATCCTAACCCGTAAGCTGACACTAACCCGCGCCCTCAAACCTATGCCCCCCCTAAAGCGTTGTCGTACCCTCCCCTGGACCCTAAACCGTCCCCGTCCCCTAACCCTAACCCTAGCCCGAACCCTAACCCTAAACCTTCCCCGAAGCCTGACCCTCACCCGTCCCCTAATCCTAACCCGTACGCTGACACTGACCCACGCCCTCACACGTACGCTCCCCCTAAAGCGTTGTCGTACCCTCACCTGGACCCTAAACCGTCCCCGTCCCCTAACCCTAACCCTAGCCTGAACCCTAACCCTAACCCTTCACCGAAGCCTGACCCCCACCCGTCCCCTAATCCTAAACCGTACGCTGACACTAACCCGCGCCCTCACACGTACGCTCCCCCTAAAGCGTTGTCGTACCCTCACCTGTACCCTAAACCGTCCCCGTCCCCTAACCCTAACCCTAGCCCGAACCCTAACCCTAACCCTTCCCCGAAGCCTGACCCTCACCCGTCCCCTAATCCTAACCCGTACGCTGACACTGACCCGCGCCCTCACACGTACGCTCCCCCTAAAGCGTTGTCGTACCCTCACCTGGACCCTAAACCATCCCCGTCCCCTAACCCTAACCCTAGCCCGAACCCTAACCCTAACCCTTCCCCGAAGCCTGACCCTCACCCGTCCCCTAATCCTAACCCGTACTCTGACACTGACCCGCGCCTTCACACGTTCGCTCCCCCTAAAGCGTTGTCGTACCCTCACCTGGACCCTAAACCATCCCCGTCCCCTAACCCTAACCCTAGCCCGAACCCTAACCCTAACCCTTCCCCGAAGCCTGACCCTCACCCGTCCCCTAATCCTAACCCGTACGCTGACACTGACCCGCGCCCTCACACGTACGCTCCCCCTAAAGCGCTGTCGTACCCTCACCTGGACCCTAAACCGTCCCCGTCCCCTAACCCTAACCCTAGCCCGAACCCTAACCCTAACCCTTCCCCGAAGCCTGACCCTCACCCGTCCCCTAATCCTAACCCGTACGCTGACACTGACCCGCGCCCTCACACGTACGCTCCCCCTAAAGCGTTGTCGTACCCTCACCTGGACCCTAAACCGACCCCATCCCCTAACCCTAACCCTAGCCCGAACCCTAACCCTAACCCTTCCCCGAAGCCTGACCCTCACCCGTCCCCTAATCCTAACCCGTACGCTGACACTGACCCGCGCCCTAACACGTACGCTCCCCCTAAAGCGTTGTCGTCCCCTCACCTGGACCCTAAACCGTCCCCGTCCCCTAACCCTAAGCCTAGCCCGAACCATAACCCTAACCCTTCCCCGAAGCCTGACCCTCACCCGTCCCCTAATCCTAACCCGTACGCTGACACTGACCCGCGCCCTCACACGTACGCTCCCCCTAAAGCGTTGTCGTACCCTCACCTGGACCCTAAACCATCCCCGTCCCCTAACCCTAACCCTAGCCCGAACCCTAACCCTAACACTTCCCCGAAGCCTGACCCTCACCCGTCCCCTAATCCTAACCCGTACGCTGACACTGACTCGCGCCCTCACACGTACGCTCCCCCTAAAGCGTTGTCGTACCCTCACCTGGACGCTAAACCGTCCCCGTCCCCTAACCCTAACCCTAGCCCGAACCCTAACACTAACTCTTCCCCGAAGCCTGACCCTCACCCGTCCCCTAATCCTAACCCGTACGCTGACACTAACCCGCGCCCTCACACGTACGCTCCCCCTAAAGCGTTGTCGTACCCTCACCTGGACCCTAAACCGTCCCCGTCCCCTAACCCTAACCCTAGCCCGAACCCTAACCCTAACCCTTCCCCGAAGCCTGACCCTCACCCGTCCCCTAATCCTAACCCGTACGCTGACACTGACCCGCGCCCTCACACGTACGCTCCCCCTAAAGCGTTGTCGTACCCTCACCTGGACCCTAAACCGTCCCCGTCCCCTAACCCTAACCCTAGCCCGAACCCTAACCCTAACCCTTCCCCGAAGCCTGACCCTCACCCGTCCCCTAATCCTAACCCGTACGCTGACACTGACCCACGCCCTCACACGTACGCTCCCCCTAAAGCGTTGTCGTACCCTCACCTGGACCCTAAACCGTCCCCGTCCCCTAACCCTAACCCTAGCCCGAACCCTAACCCTAACCCTTCCCCGAAGCCTGACCCTCACCCGTCCCCTAATCCTAACCCGTACGCTGACACTGACCCGCGCCCTCACACGTACGCTCCCCCTAAAGCGTTGTCGTACCCTCACCTGGACCCTAAACCGTCCCCGTCCCCTAACCCTAACCCTAGCCCGAACCCTAACCCTAACCCTTCCCCGAAGCCTGACCCTCACCCGTCCCCTAATCCTAACCCGTACGCTGACACTGACCCGCGCCCTCACACGTACGCTCCCCCTAAAGCGTTGTCGTACCCTCACCTGGACCCTAAACCGTCCCCGTCCCCTAACCCTAACCCTAGCCCGAACCCTAACCCTAACCCTTCCCCGAAGCCTGACCCTCACCCGTCCCCTAATCCTAACCCGTACGCTGACAATAACCCACACCCTCAAACGTACGCTCCCCCTAAAGCGTTGTCGTACCCTCACCTGGACCCTAAACCGTCCCCGTCCCCTAACCCTAACCCTAGCCCGAACCCTAACCCTAACCCTTCCCCGAAGCCTGACCCTCACCCGTCCCCTAATCCTAACCCGTACGCTGACACTAACCCGCGCCCTCACATGTACGCTCCCCCTAAAGCGTTGTCGAACCCTCACCTGGACCCTAAACCGTCCCCGTCCCCTAACCCTAACCCTAGCCCGAACCCTTACCCTAACCCTTCCCCGAAGCCTGACCCTCACCCGTCCCCTAATCCTAACCTGTACGCTGACACTGACCCGCGCCCTCACACCTACGCTCCCCCTAAAGCGTTGTCGTACCCTCACCTGGACCCTAAACCGTCCCCGTCCCCTAACCCTAACCCTAGCCCGAACCCTAACCCTAACCCTTCCGCGAAGCCTGACCATCACCCGTCCCCTAATCCTAACCCGTACGCTGACACTGACCCGCGCCCTCACACGTACGCTCCCCCTAAAGCGTTGTCGTACCCTCACCTGGACCCTAAACCGTCCCCGTCCCCTAACCCTAACCCTAGCCCGAACCCTAACCCTAACCCTTCCCCGAAGCCTGACCCTCACCCGTCCCCTAATCCTAACCCGTACGCTGACACTGACCCGCGCCCTCACACGTACGCTCCCCCTAAAGCGTTGTCGTACCCTCACCTTGACCCTAAACCGTCCCCGTCCCCTAACCCTAACCCTAGCCCGAACCCTAACCCTAACCCTTCCCCGAAGCCTGACCCTCACCCGTCCCCTAATCCTAACCCGTACGCTGACACTGACCCGCGCCCTCACACGTACGCTCCCCCTAAAGCGTTGTCGTACCCTCACCTGGACCCTAAACCGTCCCCGTCCCCTAACCCTAACCCTAGCCCGAACCCTAACCCTAACCCTTCCCCGAAGCCTGACCCTCACCCGTCCCCTAATCCTAACCCGTACGCTGACACTGACCCGCGCCCTCACACGTACGCTCCCCCTAAAGCGTTGTCGTACCCTCACCTGGACCCTAAACCGTCCCCGTCCCCTAACCCTAACCCTAGCCCGAACCCTAACCCTAACCCTTCCCCGAAGCCTGACACTCACCCGTCCCCTAATCCTAACCCGTACGCTGACACTGACCCGTGCCCTCACACGTACGCTCCCCCTAAAGCGTTGTCGTACCCTCACCTGGACCCTAAACCGTCCCCGTCCCCTAACCCTAACCCTAGCCCGAACCCTAACCCTAACCCTTCCCCGAAGCCTGACCCACACCCGTCCCCTAATCCTAACCCGTACGCTGACACTGACCCGCGCCCTCATACGTATGCTCCCCCTAAAGCGTTGTCGTACCCTCACCTGGACCCTAAACCGTCCCCGTCCCCTAACCCTAACCCTAGCCCGAACCCTAACCCTAACCCTTCCCCGAAGCCTGACCCTCACCCGTCCCCTAATCCTAACCCGTACGCTGACACTGACCCGCGCCCTCACACGTACGCTCTCCCTAAAGCGTTGTCGTACCCTCACCTGGACCCTAAACTGTCCCCGTCCCCTAACCCTAACCCTAGCCCGAACCCTAACCCTAACCCTTCCCCGAAGCCTGACCCTCACCCGTCCCCTAATCCTAACCCGTACGCTGACACTAACCCGCGCCCTCAAACCTACGCTCCCCCTAAAGCGTTGTCGTACCCTCACCTGGACCCTAAACCGTCCCCGTCCCCTAACCCTAACCCTAGCCCGAACCCTAACCCTAACCCTTCCCGGAAGACTGACCCTCACCCGTCCCCTAATCCTAACCCGTACGCTGACACTAACCCGCGCCCTCACACGTACGCTCCCCCTAAAGCGTTGTCGTACCCTCACCTGGACCCTAAACCATCCCCGTCCCCTAACGCTAACCCTAGCCCGAACCCTAACCCTAACCCTTCCCCGAAGCCTGACCCTCACCCATCCCCTAATCCTAACCCGTACGCTGACACTAACCCGCGCCCTCACACGTACGCTCCCCCTAAAGCGTTGTCGTACCCTCACCTGGACCCTAAACCGTCCCCATCCCCTAACCCTAACCCTAGCCCGAACCCTAACCCTAACCCTTCCCCGAAGCCTGACCCTCAACCGTCCCCTCATCCTAACCCGTACGCTGACACTAACCCGCGCCCTCACACGTACGCTCCCCCTAAAGCGTTGTCGTACCCTCACTTGAACCCTAAACCATCCCCGTCCCCTAACCCTAACCCTAGCCCGAACCCTAACCCTTCCCCGAAGCCTGACCCTCACCCGTCCCCTAATCCTAACCCGTACGCTGACACTGACCTGCGCCCTCACACGTACGCTCCCCCTAAAGCGTTGTCGTACCCTCACCTGGACCCTAAACCGTCCCCGTCCCCTAACCCTAACCCTAGCCCGAACCCTAACCCTAACCCTTCCCCGAAGCCTGACCCTCACCCGTCCCCTAATCCTAACCAGTACGCTGACACTGACCCGCGCCCTCACACGTACGCTCCCCCTAAAGCGTTGTCGTACCCTCACCTGGACCCTGAACCGTCCCCGTCCCCTAACCCTAACCCTAGCCCGAACCCTAACCCTAACCCTTCCCCGAAGCCTGACCCTCACCCGTCCCCTAATCCTAACCCGTACGCTGACACTGACCCGCGCCCTCACACGTACGCTCCCCCTAAAGCGTTGTCGTACCCTCACTTGGACCCTCAACCGTCCGCGTCCCCTAACCCTAACCCTAGCCCGAACCCTAACCCTAACCCTTCCCCGAAGCCTGACCCTCACCCGTCCCCTAATCCTAACCCGTACGCTGACACTGACCCGCGCCCTCACACGTACGCTCCCCCTAAAGCGTTGTCGTACCCTCACCTGGACCCTAAACCGTCCCCGTCCCCTAACCCTAACCCTAGCCCGAACCCTAACCCTAACCCTTCACCGAAGCCTGACCCTCACCCGTCCCCTAATCCTAACCCGTACGCTGACACTAACCCGCGCCCTCACACGTACGCTCCCCCTAAAGCGTTGTCGTACCCTCACCTGGACCCTAAACCGTCCCCGTCCCCTAACCCTAACCCTAGCCCGAACCCTAACCCTAACCCTTCCCCGAAGCCTGACCCTCACCCGTCCCCTAATCCTAACCCGTACGCTGACACTGACCCGCGCCCTCACACGTACGCTCCCCCTAAAGCGTTGTCGTACCCTCACCTGGACCCTAAACCGTCCCCGTCCCCTAACCCTAACCCTAGCCCGAACCCTAACCCTAACCCTTCCCCGAAGCCTGACCCTCAACCGTCCCCTAATCCTAACCCGTACTCTGACACTGACCCGCGCCCTCACACGTTCGCTCCCCCTAAAGCGTTGTCGTACCCTCACCTGGACCCTAAACCATCCCCGTCCCCTAACCCTAACCCTAGCCCGAACCCTAACCCTAAACCTTCCCCGAAGCCTGACCCTCACCCGTCCCCTAATCCTAACCCGTACGCTGACACTGACCCGCGCCCTCACACGTACGCTCCCCCTAAAGCGCTGTCGTACCCTCACCTGGACCCTAAACCGTCCCCGTCCCCTAACCCTAACCCTAGCCCGAACCCTAACCCTAACCCTTCCCCGAAGCCTGACCCTCACCCGTCCCCTAATCCTAACCCGTAAGCTGACACTAACCCGCGCCCTCAAACCTATGCCCCCCCTAAAGCGTTGTCGTACCCTCCCCTGGACCCTAAACCGTCCCCGTCCCCTAACCCTAACCCTAGCCCGAACCCTAACCCTAAACCTTCCCCGAAGCCTGACCCTCACCCGTCCCCTAATCCTAACCCGTACGCTGACACTGACCCACGCCCTCACACGTACGCTCCCCCTAAAGCGTTGTCGTACCCTCACCTGGACCCTAAACCGTCCCCGTCCCCTAACCCTAACCCTAGCCTGAACCCTAACCCTAACCCTTCACCGAAGCCTGACCCCCACCCGTCCCCTAATCCTAAACCGTACGCTGACACTAACCCGCGCCCTCACACGTACGCTCCCCCTAAAGCGTTGTCGTACCCTCACCTGGACCCTAAACCGTCCCCGTCCCCTAACCCTAACCCTAGCCCGAACCCTAACCCTAACCCTTCCCCGAAGCCTGACCCTCACCCGTCCCCTAATCCTAACCCGTACGCTGACACTGACCCGCGCCCTCACACGTACGCTCCCCCTAAAGCGTTGTCGTACCCTCACCTGGACCCTAAACCATCCCCGTCCCCTAACCCTAACCCTAGCCCGAACCCTAACCCTAACCCTTCCCCGAAGCCTGACCCTCACCCGTCCCCTAATCCTAACCCGTACTCTGACACTGACCCGCGCCTTCACACGTTCGCTCCCCCTAAAGCGTTGTCGTACCCTCACCTGGACCCTAAACCATCCCCGTCCCCTAACCCTAACCCTAGCCCGAACCCTAACCCTAACCCTTCCCCGAAGCCTGACCCTCACCCGTCCCCTAATCCTAACCCGTACGCTGACACTGACCCGCGCCCTCACACGTACGCTCCCCCTAAAGCGCTGTCGTACCCTCACCTGGACCCTAAACCGTCCCCGTCCCCTAACCCTAACCCTAGCCCGAACCCTAACCCTAACCCTTCCCCGAAGCCTGACCCTCACCCGTCCCCTAATCCTAACCCGTACGCTGACACTGACCCGCGCCCTCACACGTACGCTCCCCCTAAAGCGTTGTCGTACCCTCACCTGGACCCTAAACCGACCCCATCCCCTAACCCTAACCCTAGCCCGAACCCTAACCCTAACCCTTCCCCGAAGCCTGACCCTCACCCGTCCCCTAATCCTAACCCGTACGCTGACACTGACCCGCGCCCTAACACGTACGCTCCCCCTAAAGCGTTGTCGTCCCCTCACCTGGACCCTAAACCGTCCCCGTCCCCTAACCCTAAGCCTAGCCCGAACCATAACCCTAACCCTTCCCCGAAGCCTGACCCTCACCCGTCCCCTAATCCTAACCCGTACGCTGACACTGACCCGCGCCCTCACACGTACGCTCCCCCTAAAGCGTTGTCGTACCCTCACCTGGACCCTAAACCATCCCCGTCCCCTAACCCTAACCCTAGCCCGAACCCTAACCCTAACACTTCCCCGAAGCCTGACCCTCACCCGTCCCCTAATCCTAACCCGTACGCTGACACTGACTCGCGCCCTCACACGTACGCTCCCCCTAAAGCGTTGTCGTACCCTCACCTGGACGCTAAACCGTCCCCGTCCCCTAACCCTAACCCTAGCCCGAACCCTAACACTAACTCTTCCCCGAAGCCTGACCCTCACCCGTCCCCTAATCCTAACCCGTACGCTGACACTAACCCGCGCCCTCACACGTACGCTCCCCCTAAAGCGTTGTCGTACCCTCACCTGGACCCTAAACCGTCCCCGTCCCCTAACCCTAACCCTAGCCCGAACCCTAACCCTAACCCTTCCCCGAAGCCTGACCCTCACCCGTCCCCTAATCCTAACCCGTACGCTGACACTGACCCGCGCCCTCACACGTACGCTCCCCCTAAAGCGTTGTCGTACCCTCACCTGGACCCTAAACCGTCCCCGTCCCCTAACCCTAACCCTAGCCCGAACCCTAACCCTAACCCTTCCCCGAAGCCTGACCCTCACCCGTCCCCTAATCCTAACCCGTACGCTGACACTGACCCGCGCCCTCACACGTACGCTCCCCCTAAAGCGTTGTCGTACCCTCACCTGGACCCTAAACCGTCCCCGTCCCCTAACCCTAACCCTAGCCCGAACCCTAACCCTAACCCTTCCCCGAAGCCTGACCCTCACCCGTCCCCTAATCCTAACCCGTACGCTGACACTGACCCGCGCCCTCACACGTACGCTCCCCCTAAAGCGTTGTCGTACCCTCACCTGGACCCTAAACCGTCCCCGTCCCCTAACCCTAACTCTAGCCCGAACCCTAACCCTAACCCTTCCCCGAAGCCTGACCCTCACCCGTCCCCTAATCCTAACCCGTACGCTGACACTGACCCGCGCCCTCACACGTACGCTCCCCCTAACGCGTTGTCGTACCCTCACCTGGACCCTAAACTGTCCCCGTCCCCTAACCCTAACCCTAGCCCGAACCCTAACCCTAACCCTTCCCCGAAGCCTGACCCTCACCCGTCCCCTAATCCTAACCCGTACGCTGACACTGACCCGCGCCCTCACACGTACGCTCCCCCTAAAGCGTTGTCGTACCCTCACCTGGACCTTAAACCGTCCCCGTCCCCTAACCCTAACCCTAGCCCGAACCCTAACCCTAACCCTTCCCCGAAGCCTGACCCTCACCCGTCCCCTAATCCTAACCCGTACGCTGACACTGACCCGCGCCCTCACACGTACGCTCCCCCTAAAGCGTTGTCGTACCCTCACCTGGACCCTAAACCGTCCCCGTCCCCTAACCCTAACCCTAGCCCGAACCCTAACCCTAACCCTTCCCCGAAGCCTGACCCTCACCCGTCCCCTAATCCTAACCCGTACGCTGACACTGACCCGCGCCCTCACACGTACGCTCCCCCTAAAGCGTTGTCGTCCCCGCACCTGGACCCTAAACCGTCCCCGTCCCCTAACCCTAACCCTAGCCCGAACCCTAACCCTAACCCTTCCCCGAAGCCTGACCCTCACCCGTCCCCTAATCCTAACCCGTACGCTGACACTGACCCGCGCCCTCACACGTACGCTCCCCCTAAAGCGTTGTCGTACCCTCACCTGGACCCTAAACCGTCCCCGTCCCCTAACCCTAACCCTAGCCCGAACCCTAACCCTAACCCTTCCCCGAAGCCTGACCCTCACCCGTCCCCTAATCCTAACCCGTACGCTGACACTGACCCGCGCCCTCACACGTACGCTCCCCCTAAAGCGTTGTCGTACACTCACCTGGACCCTAAACCGTCCCCGTCCCCTAACCCTAACCCTAGCCCGAACCCTAACCCTAACCCTTCCCCGAAGCCTGACCCTCACCCGTCCCCTAATCCTAACCCGTACGCTGACACTGACCCGCGCCCTCACACGTACGCTCCCCCTAAAGCGTTGTCGTACCCTCACCTGGACCCTAAACCGTCCCCGTCCCCTAACCCTAACCCTAGCCCGAACCCTAACCCTAACCCTTCCCCGAAGCCTGACCCTCACCCGTCCCCTAATCCTAACCCGTACGCTGACACTGACCCGTGCCCTCACACGTACGCTCCCCCTAAAGCGTTGTCGTACCCTCACCGGGACCCTAAACCGTCCCCGTCCCCTAACCCTAACCCTAGCCCGAACCCTAACCCTAACCCTTCCCCGAAACCTGACCCTCACCCGTCCCCTATTCCTAACCCGTACGCTGACACTGACCCGTGCCCTCACACGTACGCTCCCCCTAAAGCGTTGTCGTACCCTCACCTTGACCCTAAACCGTCCCCGTCCCCTAACCCTAACCCTAGCCCGAACCCTAACCCTAACCCTTCCCCGAAGCCTGACCCTCACCCGTCCCCTAATCCTAACCCGTACGCTGACACTGACCCGCGCCCTCACACGTACGCTCCCCCTAAAGCGTTGTCGTACCCTCACCTGGACCCTAAACCGTCCCCGTCCCCTAACCCTAACCCTAGCCCGAACCCTAACCCTAACCCTTCCCCGAAGCCTGACCCTCACCCGTCCCCTAATCCTAACCCGTACGCTGACACTGACCCGCGCCCTCACACGTACGCTCCCCCTAAAGCGTTGTCGTACCCTCACCTGGACCCTAAACCGTCCCCGTCCCCTAACCCTAACCCTAGCCCGAACCCTAACCCTAACCCTTCCCCGAAGCCTGACCCTCACCCGTCCCCTAATCCTAACCCGTACGCTGACACTGACCCGTGCCCTCACACGTACGCTCCCCCTAAAGCGTTGTCGTACCCTCACCTGGACCCTAAACCGTCCCCGTCCCCTAACCTTAACCCTAGCCCGAACCCTAACCCTAACCCTTCCCCGAAGCCTGACCCACACCCGTCCCCTAATCCTAACCCGTACGCTGACACTGACCCGCGCCCCCATACGTACGCTCCCCCTAAAGCGTTGTCGTACCCTCACCTGGACCCTAAACCGTCCCCGTCCCCTAACCCTAACCCTAGCCCGAACCCTAACCCTAACCCTTCCCCGAAGCCTGACCCACACCCGTCGCCTAATCCTACCCCGTACGCTGACACTGACCCGCGCCCCCATACGTACGCTCCCCCTAAAGCGTTGTCGTACCCTCACCTGGACCCTAAACCATCCCCGTCCCCTAACGCTAACCCTAGCCCGAACCCTAACCCTTCCCCGAAGCCTGACCCTCACCCGTCCCCTAATCCTAACCCGTACGCTGACACTGACCCGCGCCCTCACACGTACGCTCCCCCTAAAGCGTTGTCGTACCCTCACCTGGACCCTGAACCGTCCCCGTCCCCTAACCCTAACCCTAGCCCGAACCCTAACCCTAACCCTTCCCCGAAGCCTGACCCTCACCCGTCCCCTAATCCTAACCCGTACGCTGACACTGACCCGCGCCCTCACACGTACGCTCCCCCTAAAGCGTTGTCGTACCCTCACCTGGACCCTAAACCGTCCGCGTCCCCTAACCCTAACCCTAGCCCGAACCCTAACCCTAACCCTTCCCCGAAGCCTGACCCTCACCCGTCCCCTAATCCTAACCCGTAAGCTGACACTAACACGCGCCCTCAAACCTACGCTCCCCCTAAAGCGTTGTCGTACCCTCACCTGGACCCTAAACCGTCCCCGTCCCCTAACCCTAACCCTAGCCCGAACCCTAACCCTAAACCTTCCCCGAAGCCTGACCCTCACCCGTCCCCTAATCCTAACCCGTACGCTGACACTGACCCACGCCCTCACACGTACTCTCCCCCTAAAGCGTTGTCGTACCCTCACCTGGACCCTAAACCGTCCCCGTCCCCTAACCCTAACCCTAGCCCGAACCCTAACCCTAACCCTTCACCGAAGCCTGACCCTCACCCGTCCCCTAATCCTAACCCGTACGCTGACACTAACCCGCGCCCTCACACGTACGCTCCCCCTAAAGCGTTGTCGTACCCTCACCTGGACCCTAAACCGTCCCTGTCCCCTAACCCTAACCCTAGCCCGAACCCTAACCCTAACCCTTCCCCGAAGCCTGACCCTCACCCGTCCCCTAATCCTAACCCGTACGCTGACACTGACCCGTCCCCTCACACGTACGCTCCCCCTAAAGCGTTGTCGTACCCTCACCTGGACCCTAAACCATCCCCGTCCCCTAACCCTAACCCTAGCCCGAACCCTAACCCTAACCCTTCCCCGAAGCCTGACCCTCAACCGTCCCCTAATCCTAACCCGTACTCTGACACTGACCCGCGCCCTCACACGTTCGCTCCCCCTAAAGCGTTGTCGTACCCTCACCTGGACCCTAAACCATCCCCGTCCCCTAATCCTAACCCTAGCCCGAACCCTAACCCTAACCCTTCCCCGAAGCCTGACCCTCACCCGTCCCCTAATCCTAACCCGTAAGCTGACACTAACCCGCGCCCTCAAACCTACGCTCCCCCTAAAGCGTTGTCGTACCCTCCCCTGGACCCTAAACCGTCCCCGTCCCCTAACCCTAACCCTAGCCCGAACCCTAACCCTAAACCTTCCCCGAAGCCTGACCCTCACCCGTCCCCTAATCCTAACCCGTACGCTGACACTGACCCACGCCCTCACACGTACGCTCCCCCTAAAGCGTTGTCGTACCCTCACCTGGACCCTAAACTGTCCCCGTCCCCTAACCCTAACCCTAGCCCGAACCCTAACCCTAACCCTTCACCGAAGCCTGACCCTCACCCGTCCCCTAATCCTAACCCGTACGCTGACACTAACCCGCGCCCTCACACGTACGCTCCCCTTAAAGCGTTGTCGTACCCTCACCTGGACCCTAAACCGTCCCCGTCCCCTAACCCTAAGCCTAGCCCGAACCCTAACCCTAACCCTTCCCCGAAGCCTGACCCTCACCCGTCCCCTAATCCTAACCCGTACGCTGACACTGACCCGCGCCCTCACACGTACGCTCCCCCTAAAGCGTTGTCGTACCCTCACCTGGACCCTAAACCATCCCCGTCCCCTAACCCTAACCCTAGCCCGAACCCTAACCCTAACCCTTCCCCGAAGCCTGACCCTCACCCGTCCCCTAATCCTAACCCGTACTCTGACACTGACCCGCGCCCTCACACGTTCGCTCCCCCTAAAGCGTTGTCGTACCCTCACCTGGACCCTAAACCATCCCCGTCCCCTAACCCTAACCCTAGCCCGAACCCTAACCCTAACCCTTCCCCGAAGCCTGACCCTCACCCGTCCCCTAATCCTAACCCGTACGCTGACACTGACCCGCGCCCTCACACGTACGCTCCCCCTAAAGCGCTGTCGTACCCTCACCTGGACCCTAAACTGTCCCCGTCCCCTAACCCTAACCCTAGCCCGAACCCTAACCCTAACCCTTCCCCGAAGCCTGACCCTCACCCGTCCCCTAATCCTAACCCGTACGCTGACACTGACCCGCGCCCTCACACGTACGCTCCCCCTAAAGCGTTGTCGTACCCTCACCTGGACCCTAAACCGTCCCCGTCCCCTAACCCTAACCCTAGCCCGAACCCTAACCCTAACCCTTCCCCGAAGCCTGACCCTCACCCGTCCCCTAATCCTAACCCGTACGCTGACACTGACCCGCGCCCTAACACGTACGCTCCCCCTAAAGCGTTGTCGTACCCTCACCTGGACCCTAAACCGTCCCCGTCCCCTAACCCTAAGCCTAGCCCGAACCCTAACCCTAACCCTTCCCCGAAGCCTGACCCTCACCCGTCCCCTAATCCTAACCCGTACGCTGACACTGACCCGCGCCCTCACACGTACGCTCCCCCTAAAGCGTTGTCGTACCCTCACCTGGACCCTAAACCGTCCCCGTCCCCTAACCCTAACCCTAGCCCGAACCCTAACCCTAACCCTTCCCCGAAGCCTGACCCTCACCCGTCCCCTAATCCTAACCCGTACGCTGACACTGACTCGCGCCCTCACACGTACGCTCCCCCTAAAGCGTTGTCGTACCCTCACCTGGACGCTAAACCGTCCCCGTCCCCTAACCCTAACCCTAGCCCGAACCCTAACCCTAACCCTTCCCCGAAGCCTGACCCTCACCCGTCCCCTAATCCTAACCCGTACGCTGACACTAACCCGCGCCCTCACACGTACGCTCCCCCGAAAGCGTTGTCGTACCCTCACCTGGACCCTAAACCGTCCCCGTCCCCTAACCCTAACCCTAGCCCGAACCCTAACCCTAACCCTTCCCCGAAGCCTGACCCTCACCCGTCCCCTAATCCTAACCCGTACGCTGACACTGACCCGCGCCCTCACACGTACGCTCCCCCTAAAGCGTTGTCGTACCCTCACCTGGACCCTAAACCGTCCCCGTCCCCTAACCCTAACCCTAGCCCGAACCCTAACCCTAACCCTTCCCCGAAGCCTGACCCTCACCCGTCCCCTAATCCTAACCCGTACGCTGACACTGACCCGCGCCCTCACACGTACGCTCCCCCTAAAGCGTTGTCGTACCCTCACCTGGACCCTAAACCGTCCCCGTCCCCTAACCCTAACCCTAGCCCGAACCCTAACCCTAACCCTTCCCCGAAGCCTGACTCTCACCCGTCCCCTAATCCTAACCCGTACGCTGACACTAACCCGCGCCCTCACACGTACGCTCCCCCTAAAGCGTTGTCGAACCCTCACCTGGACCCTAAACCGTCCCCGTCCCCTAACCCTAACCCTAGCCCGAACCCTAACCCTAACCCTTCCCCGAAGCCTGACCCTCACCCGTCCCCTAATCCTAAACCGTACGCTGACACTAACCCGCGCCCTCACAAGTACGCTCCCCCTAAAACGTTGTCGTACCCTCACTTGGACCCTAAACCGTCCCCGTCCACTAACCCTAACCCTAGCCCGAACCCTAACCCTAACCCTTCCCCGAAGCCTGACCCTCACCCGTCCCCTAATCCTAACCTGTACGCTGACACTGACCCGCGCCCTCACACGTACGCTCCCCCTAAAGCGTTGTCGTACCCTCACCTGGACCCTAAACCGTCCCCGTCCCCTAACCCTAAACCTAGCCCGAACCCTAACCCTAACCCTTCCCCGAAGCCTGACCCTCACCCGTCCCCTAATCCTAACCCGTACGCTGACACTGAACCGAGCCCTCACACGTACGCTCCCCCTAAAGCGTTGTCGTACCCTCACCTGGACCCTAAACCGTCCCCGTCCCCTAACCCTAACCCTAGCCCGAACCCTAACCCTAACCCTTCCCCGAAGCCTGACCCTCACCCGTCCCCTAATCCTAACCCGTACGCTGACACTGACCCGCGCCCTCACACGTACGCTCCCCCTAAAGCATTGTCGTACCCTCATCTGGACCCTAAACCGTCCCCGTCCCCTAACCCTAACCCTATCCCGAAGCCTAACCCTAACCCTTCCCCGAAGCCTGACCCTCACCCGTCCCCTAATCCTAACCCGTACGCTGACACTAACCCGCGCCCTCACACGTACGCTCCCCCTAAAGCGTTGTCGTACCCTCACCTGGACCCTAAACCGTCCCCGTCCCCTAACCCTAACCCTAGCGCGAACCCTAACCCTAACCCTTCCCCGAAGCCTGACCCTCACCCGTCCCCTAATCCTAACCCGTACGCTGACACTAACCCGCCCCCTCACACGTACGCTCCCCCTAAAGCGTTGTCGTACCCTCACTTGGACCCTAAACCGTCCCCGTCCCCTAACCCTAACCCTAGCCCGAACCCTAACCCTAACCCTTCCCCGAAGCCTGACCCTCACCCGTCCCCTAATCCTAACCCGTACGCTGACACTGACCCGCGCCCTCACACGTACGCTCCCCCTAACGCGTTGTCGTACCCTCACCTGGACCCTAAACCGTCCCCGTCCCCTAACCCTAACCCTAGCCCGAACCCTAACCCTAACACTTCCCCGAAGCCTGACCCTCACCCGTCCCCTAATCCTAACCCGTACGCTGACACTGACCCGCGCCCTCACACGTATGCTCCCCCTAAAGCGTTGTCGTACCCTCACCTGGACCCTAAACCGTCCCCGTCCCCTAACCCTAAGCCTAGCCCGAACCCTAACCCTAACCCTTCCCCGAAGCCTGAACCTCACCCGTCCCCTAATCCTAACCCGTACGCTGACACTGACCCGTGCCCTCACACGTACGCTCCCCCTAAAGCGTTGTCGTACCCTCACCTGGACCCTAAACCGTCCCCGTCCCCTAACCCTAACCCTAGCCCGAACCCTAACCCTAACCCTTCCCCGAAGCCTGACCCTCACCCGTCCCCTAATCCTAACCCGTACGCTGACACTGACCCGCGCCCTCACACGTACGCTCCCCCTAAAGCATTGTCGTACCCTCATCTGGACCCTAAACCGTCCCCGTCCCCTAACCCTAACCCTATCCCGAAGCCTAACCCTAACCCTTCCCCGAAGCCTGACCCTCACCCGTCCCCTAATCCTAACCCGTACGCTGACACTAACCCGCGCCCTCACACGTACGCTCCCCCTAAAGCGTTGTCGTACCCTCACCTGGACCCTAAACCGTCCCCGTCCCCTAACCCTAACCCTAGCCCGAACCCTAACCCTAACCCTTCCCCGAAGCCTGACCCTCACCCGTCCCCTAATCCTAACCCGTACGCTGACACTAACCCGCCCCCTCACACGTACGCTCCCCCTAAAGCGTTGTCGTACCCTCACTTGGACCCTAAACCGTCCCCGTCCCCTAACCCTAACCCTAGCCCGAACCCTAACCCTAACCCTTCCCCGAAGCCTGACCCTCACCCGTCCCCTAATCCTAACCCGTACGCTGACACTGACCCGCGCCCTCACACGTACGCTCCCCCTAACGCGTTGTCGTACCCTCACCTGGACCCTAAACCGTCCCCGTCCCCTAACCCTAACCCTAGCCCGAACCCTAACCCTAACACTTCCCCGAAGCCTGACCCTCACCCGTCCCCTAATCCTAACCCGTACGCTGACACTGACCCGCGCCCTCACACGTATGCTCCCCCTAAAGCGTTGTCGTACCCTCACCTGGACCCTAAACCGTCCCCGTCCCCTAACCCTAAGCCTAGCCCGAACCCTAACCCTAACCCTTCCCCGAAGCCTGAACCTCACCCGTCCCCTAATCCTAACCCGTACGCTGACACTGACCCGTGCCCTCACACGTACGCTCCCCCTAAAGCGTTGTCGTACCCTCACCTGGACCCTAAACCGTCCCCGTCCCCTAACCCTAACCCTAGCCCGAACCCTAACCCTAACCCTTCCCCGAAGCCTGACCCTCACCCGTCCCCTAATCCTAACCCGTACGCTGACACTGACCCGCGCCCTCACACGTACGCTCCCCCTAAAGCGTTGTCGTACCCTCACCTGGACCCTAAACCGTCCCCGTCCCCTAACCCTAACCCTAGCCCGAACCCTAACCCTAACCCTTCCCCGAAGCCTGACCCTCACCCGTCCCCTAATCCTAACCCGTACGCTGACACTGACTCGCGCCCTCACACGTACGCTCCCCCTAAAGCGTTGTCGTACCCTCACCTGGACCCTAAACCGTCCCCGTCCCCTAACCCTAACCCTAGCCCGAACCCTAACCCTAACCCTTCCCCGAAGCCTGACCCTCACCCGTCCCCTAATCCTAACCCGTACGCTGACACTGACCCGCGCCCTCACACGTACGCTCCCCCTAAAGCGTTGTCGTACCCTCACCGGGACCCTAAACCGTCCCCGTCCCCTAACCCTAACCCTAGCCCGAACCCTAACCCTAACCCTTCCCCGAAGCCTGACCCTCACCCGTCCCCTATTGCTAACCCGTACGCTGACACTGACCCGTGCCCTCACACGTACGCTCCCCCTAAAGCGTTGTCGTACCCTCACCTGGACCCTAAACCGTCCCCGTCCCCTAACCTTAACCCTAGCCCGAACCCTAACCCTAACCCTTCCCCGAAGCCTGACCCACACCCGTCCCCTAATCCTAACCCGTACGCTGACACTGACCCGCGCCCCCATACGTACGCTCCCCCTAAAGCGTTGTCGTACCCTCACCTGGACCTTAAACCGTCCCCGTCCCCTAACCCTAACCCTAGCCCGAACCCTAACCCTAACCCTTCCCCGAAGCCTGACCCACACCCGTCGCCTAATCCTACCCCGTACGCTGACACTGACCCGCGCCCCCATACGTACGCTCCCCCTAAAGCGTTGTCGTACCCTCACCTGGACCCTAAACCATCCCCGTCCCCTAACGCTAACCCTAGCCCGAACCCTAACCCTTCCCCGAAGCCTGACCCTCACCCGTCCCCTAATCCTAACCCGTACGCTGACACTGACCTGCGCCCTCACACGTACGCTCCCCCTAAAGCGTTGTCGTACCCTCACCTGGACCCTAAACCGTCCCCGTCCCCTAACCCTAACCCTAGCCCGAACCCTAACCCTAACCCTTCCCCGAAGCCTGACCCTCACCCGTCCCCTAATCCTAACCCGTACGCTGACACTGACCCGCGCCCTCACACGTACGCTCCCCCTAAAGCGTTGTCGTACCCTCACCTGGACCCTGAACCGTCCCCGTCCCCTAACCCTAACCCTAGCCCGAACCCTAACCCTAACCCTTCCCCGAAGCCTGACCCTCACCCGTCCCCTAATCCTAACCCGTACGCTGACACTGACCCGCGCCCTCACACGTACGCTCCCCCTAAAGCGTTGTCGTACCCTCACCTGGACCCTAAACCGTCCGCGTCCCCTAACCCTAACCCTAGCCCGAACCCTAACCCTAACCCTTCCCCGAAGCCTGACCCTCACCCGTCCCCTAATCCTAACCCGTAAGCTGACACTAACACGCGCCCTCAAACCTACGCTCCCCCTAAAGCGTTGTCGTACCGTCACCTGGACCCTAAACCGTCCCCGTCCCCTAACCCTAACCCTAGCCCGAACCCTAACCCTAAACCTTCCCCGAAGCCTGACCCTCACCCGTCCCCTAATCCTAACCCGTACGCTGACACTGACCCACGCCCTCACACGTACGCTCCCCCTAAAGCGTTGTCGTACCCTCACCTGGACCCTAAACCGTCCCCGTCCCCTAACCCTAACCCTAGCCCGAACACTAACCCTAACCCTTCACCGAAGCCTGACCCTCACCCGTCCCCTAATCCTAACCCGTACGCTGACACTAACCCGCGCCCTCACACGTACGCTCCCCCTAAAGCGTTGTCGTACCCTCACCTGGACCCTAAACCGTCCCCGTCCCCTAACCCTAACCCTAGCCCGAACCCTAACCCTAACCCTTCCCCGAAGCCTGACCCTCACCCGTCCCCTAATCCTAACCCGTACGCTGACACTGACCCGTCCCCTCACACGTACGCTCCCCCTAAAGCGTTGTCGTACCCTCACCTGGACCCTAAACCATCCCCGTCCCCTAACCCTAACCCTAGCCCGAACCCTAACCCTAACCCTTCCCCGAAGCCTGACCCTCAACCGTCCCCTAATCCTAACCCGTACTCTGACACTGACCCGCGCCCTCACACGTTCGCTCCCCCTAAAGCGTTGTCGTACCCTCACCTGGACCCTAAACCATCCCCGTCCCCTAATCCTAACCCTAGCCCGAACCCTAACCCTATCCCTTCCCCGAAGCCTGACCCTCACCCGTCCCCTAATCCTAACCCGTAAGCTGACACTAACCCGCGCCCTCAAACCTACGCTCCCCCTAAAGCGTTGTCGTACCCTCCCCTGGACCCTAAACCGTCCCCGTCCCCTAACCCTAACCCTAGCCCGAACCCTAACCCTAAACCTTCCCCGAAGCCTGACCCTCACCCGTCCCCTAATCCTAACCCGTACGCTGACACTGACCCACGCCCTCACACGTACGCTCCCCCTAAAGCGTTGTCGTACCCTCACCTGGACCCTAAACTGTCCCCGTCCCCTAACCCTAACCCTAGCCCGAACCCTAACCCTAACCCTTCACCGAAGCCTGACCCTCACCCGTCCCCTAATCCTAACCCGTACGCTGACACTAACCCGCGCCCTCACACGTACGCTCCCCTTAAAGCGTTGTCGTACCCTCACCTGGACCCTAAACCGTCCCCGTCCCCTAACCCTAACCCTAGCCCGAACCCTAACCCTAACCCTTCCCCGAAGCCTGACCCTCACCCGTCCCCTAATCCTAACCCGTACGCTGACACTGACCCGCGCCCTCACACGTACGCTCCCCCTAAAGCGCTGTCGTACCCTCACCTGGACCCTAAACTGTCCCCGTCCCCTAACCCTAACCCTAGCCCGAACCCTAACCCTAACCCTTCCCCGAAGCCTGACCCTCACCCGTCCCCTAATCCTAACCCGTACGCTGACACTGACCCGCGCCCTCACACGTACGCTCCCCCTAAAGCGTTGTCGTACCCTCACCTGGACCCTAAACCGTCCCCGTCCCCTAACCCTAACCCTAGCCCGAACCCTAACCCTAACCCTTCCCCGAAGCCTGACCCTCACCCGTCCCCTAATCCTAACCCGTACGCTGACACTGACCCGCGCCCTAACACGTACGCTCCCCCTAAAGCGTTGTCGTACCCTCACCTGGACCCTAAACCGTCCCCGTCCCCTAACCCTAAGCCTAGCCCGAACCCTAACCCTAACCCTTCCCCGAAGCCTGACCCTCACCCGTCCCCTAATCCTAACCCGTACGCTGACACTGACCCGCGCCCTCACACGTACGCTCCCCCTAAAGCGTTGTCGTACCCTCACCTGGACCCTAAACCATCCCCGTCCCCTAACCCTAACCCTAGCCCGAACCCTAACCCTAACCCTTCCCCGAAGCCTGACCCTCACCCGTCCCCTAATCCTAACCCGTACGCTGACACTGACTCGCGCCCTCACACGTACGCTCCCCCTAAAGCGTTGTCGTACCCTCACCTGGACGCTAAACCGTCCCCGTCCCCTAACCCTAACCCTAGCCCGAACCCTAACCCTAACCCTTCCCCGAAGCCTGACCCTCACCCGTCCCCTAATCCTAACCCGTACGCTGACACTAACCCGCGCCCTCACACGTACGCTCCCCCTAAAGCGTTGTCGTACCCTCACCTGGACCCTAAACCGTCCCCGTCCCCTAACCCTAACCCTAGCCCGAACCCTAACCCTAACCCTTCCCCGAAGCCTGACCCTCACCCGTCCCCTAATCCTAACCCGTACGCTGACACTGACCCGCGCCCTCACACGTACGCTCCCCCTAAAGCGTTGTCGTACCCTCACCTGGACCCTAAACCGTCCCCGTCCCCTAACCCTAACCCTAGCCCGAACCCTAACCCTAACCCTTCCCCGAAGCCTGACCCTCACCCGTCCCCTAATCCTAACCCGTACGCTGACACTGACCCGCGCCCTCACACGTACGCTCCCCCTAAAGCGTTGTCGTACCCTCACCTGGACCCTAAACCGTCCCCGTCCCCTAACCCTAACCCTAGCCCGAACCCTAACCCTAACCCTTCCCCGAAGCCTGACTCTCACCCGTCCCCTAATCCTAACCCGTACGCTGACACTAACCCGCGCCCTCACACGTACGCTCCCCCTAAAGCGTTGTCGAACCCTCACCTGGACCCTAAACCGTCCCCATCCCCTAACCCTAACCCTAGCCCGAACCTTAACCCTAACCCTTCCCCGAAGCCTGACCCTCACCCGTCCCCTAATCCTAAACCGTACGCTGACACTAACCCGCGCCCTCACAAGTACGCTCCCCCTAAAACGTTGTCGTACCCTCACTTGGACCCTAAACCGTCCCCGTCCACTAACCCTAACCCTAGCCCGAACCCTAACCCTAACCCTTCCCCGAAGCCTGACCCTCACCCGTCCCCTAATCCTAACCTGTACGCTGACACTGACCCGCGCCCTCACACGTACGCTCCCCCTAAAGCGTTGTCGTACCCTCACCTGGACCCTAAACCGTCCCCGTCCCCTAACCCTAACCCTAGCCCGAACCCTAACCCTAACCCTTCCCCGAAGCCTGACCCTCACCCGTCCCCTAATCCTAACCCGTACGCTGACACTAACCCGCCCCCTCACACGTACGCTCCCCCTAAAGCGTTGTCGTACCCTCACTTGGACCCTAAACCGTCCCCGTCCCCTAACCCTAACCCTAGCCCGAACCCTAACCCTAATCCTTCCCCGAAGCCTGACCCTCACCCGTCCCCTAATCCTAACCCGTACGCTGACACTGACCCACGCCCTCACACGTACGCTCCCCCTAACGCGTTGTCGTACCCTCACCTGGACCCTAAACCGTCCCCGTCCCCTAACCCTAACCCTAGCCCGAACCCTAACCCTAACACTTCCCCGAAGCCTGACCCTCACCCGTCCCCTAATCCTAACCCGTACGCTGACACTGACCCGCGCCCTCACACGTATGCTCCCCCTAAAGCGTTGTCGTACCCTCACCTGGACCCTAAACCGTCCCCGTCCCCTAACCCTAAGCCTAGCCCGAACCCTAACCCTAACCCTTCCCCGAAGCCTGAACCTCACCCGTCCCCTAATCCTAACCCGTACGCTGACACTGACCCGTGCCCTCACACGTACGCTCCCCCTAAAGCGTTGTCGTACCCTCACCTGGACCCTAAACCGTCCCCGTCCCCTAACCCTAACCCTAGCCCGAACCCTAACCCTAACCCTTCCCCGAAGCCTGACCCTCACCCGTCCCCTAATCCTAACCCGTACGCTGACACTGACCCGCGCCCTCACACGTACGCTCCCCCTAAAGCATTGTCGTACCCTCATCTGGACCCTAAACCGTCCCCGTCCCCTAACCCTAACCCTATCCCGAAGCCTAACCCTAACCCTTCCCCGAAGCCTGACCCTCACCCGTCCCCTAATCCTAACCCGTACGCTGACACTAACCCGCGCCCTCACACGTACGCTCCCCCTAAAGCGTTGTCGTACCCTCACCTGGACCCTAAACCGTCCCCGTCCCCTAACCCTAACCCTAGCCCGAACCCTAACCCTAACCCTTCCCCGAAGCCTGACCCTCACCCGTCCCCTAATCCTAACCCGTACGCTGACACTAACCCGCCCCCTCACACGTACGCTCCCCCTAAAGCGTTGTCGTACCCTCACTTGGACCCTAAACCGTCCCCGTCCCCTAACCCTAACCCTAGCCCGAACCCTAACCCTAACCCTTCCCCGAAGCCTGACCCTCACCCGTCCCCTAATCCTAACCCGTACGCTGACACTGACCCGCGCCCTCACACGTACGCTCCCCCTAACGCGTTGTCGTACCCTCACCTGGACCCTAAACCGTCCCCGTCCCCTAACCCTAACCCTAGCCCGAACCCTAACCCTAACACTTCCCCGAAGCCTGACCCTCACCCGTCCCCTAATCCTAACCCGTACGCTGACACTGACCCGCGCCCTCACACGTATGCTCCCCCTAAAGCGTTGTCGTACCCTCACCTGGACCCTAAACCGTCCCCGTCCCCTAACCCTAAGCCTAGCCCGAACCCTAACCCTAACCCTTCCCCGAAGCCTGAACCTCACCCGTCCCCTAATCCTAACCCGTACGCTGACACTGACCCGAGCCCTCACACGTACGCTCCCCCTAAAGCGTTGTCGTACCCTCACCTGGACCCTAAACCGTCCCCGTCCCCTAACCCTAACCCTAGCCCGAACCCTAACCCTAACCCTTCCCCGAAGCCTGACCCTCACCCGTCCCCTAATCCTAACCCGTACGCTGACACTGACCCGCGCCCTCACACGTACGCTCCCCCTAAAGCGTTGTCGTACCCTCACCTGGACCCTAAACCGTCCCCGTCCCCTAACCCTAACCCTAGCCCGAACCCTAACCCTAACCCTTCCCCGAAGCCTGACCCTCACCCGTCCCCTAATCCTAACCCGTACGCTGACACTGACTCGCGCCCTCACACGTACGCTCCCCCTAAAGCGTTGTCGTACCCTCACCTGGACCCTAAACCGTCCCCGTCCCCTAACCCTAACCCTAGCCCGAACCCTAACCCTAACCCTTCCCCGAAGCCTGACCCTCACCCGTCCCCTAATCCTAACCCGTACGCTGACACTGACCCGCGCCCTCACACGTACGCTCCCCCTAAAGCGTTGTCGTACCCTCACCGGGACCCTAAACCGTCCCCGTCCCCTAACCCTAACCCTAGCCCGAACCCTAACCCTAACCCTTCCCCGAAGCCTGACCCTCACCCGTCCCCTATTGCTAACCCGTACGCTGACACTGACCCGTGCCCTCACACGTACGCTCCCCCTAAAGCGTTGTCGTACCCTCACCTGGACCCTAAACCGTCCCCGTCCCCTAACCCTAACCCTAGCCCGAACCCTAACACTAACCCTTCCCCGAAGCCTGACCCTCACCCGTCCCCTAATCCTAACCCGTACGCTGACACTGACCCGCGCCCTCACACGTACGCTCCCCCTAAAGCGTTGTCGTACCCTCACCTGGACCCTAAACCGTCCCCGTCCCCTAACCCTAACCCTAGCCCGAACCCTAACCCTAACCCTTCCCCGAAGCCTGACCCTCACCCGTCCCCTAATCCTAACCCGTACGCTGACACTGACCCGCGCCCTCACACGTACGCTCCCCCTAAAGCGTTGTCGTACCCTCACCTGGACCCTAAACCATCCCCGTCCCCTAACCCTAACCCTAGCCCGAACCCTAACCCTAACCCTTCCCCGAAGCCTGACCCTCACCCGTCCCCTAATCCTAACCCGTACGCTGACACTGACCCGTGCCCTCATACGTACGCTCCCCCTAAAGCGTTGTCGTACCCTCACCTGGACCCTAAACCGTCCCCGTCCCCTAACCCTAACCCTAGCCCGAACCCTAACCCTAACCCTTCCCCGAAGCCTGACCCTCACCCGTCCCCTAATCCTAACCCGTACGCTTACACTGACCCGCGCCCTCATACGTACGCTCCCCCTAAAGCGTTGTCGTACCCTCACTTGGACCCTAAACCGTCCCCGTCCCCTAACCCTAATCCTAGCCCGAACCCTAACCCTAACCCTTCCCCGAAGCCTGACCCTCACCCGTCCCCTAATCCTAACCCGTACGCTGACACTGACCCGCGCCCTCACACGTACGCTCTCCCTAAAGCGTTGTCGTACCCTCACCTGGACCCTAAACCGTCCTCGTCCCCTAACCCTAACCCTAGCCCGAACCCTAACCCTAACCCTTCCCCGAAGCCTGACCCTCACCCGTCCCCTAATCCTAACCCGTAAACTGACACTAACCCGCGCCCTCAAACCTACGCTCCCCCTAAAGCGTTGTCGTACCCTCACCTGGACCCTAAACCGTCCCCGTCCCCTAACCCTAACCCTAGCCCGAACCCTAACCCTAACCCTTCCCGGAAGACTGACCCTCACCCGTCCCCTAATCCTAACCCGTACGCTGACAGTGACCCGCGCCCTCACACGTACGCTCCCCCTAAAGCGTTGTCGTACCCTCACCTGGACCCTAAACCGTCCCCGTCCCCTAACCCTAACCCTAGCCCGAACCCTAACCCTAACCCTTCCCCGAAGCCTGACCCTCACCCGTCCACTAATCCTAACCCGTACGCTGACACTGACCCGCGCCCTCACACGTACGCTCCCCCTAAAGCGTTGTCGTACCCTCACCTGGACCCTAAACCGTCCCCGTCCCCTAACCCTAACCCTAGCCCGAACCCTAACCCTAACCCTTCCCCGAAGCCTGACCCTCACCCGTCCCCTAATCCTAACCCGTACGCTGACACTAACCCGCGCCCTCACACGTACGCTCCCCCTAAAGCGTTCTCGTACCCTCACCTGGACCCTAAACCGTCCCCGTCCCCTAACCCTAACCCTAGCCCGAACCCTAACCCTAACCCTTCCCCGAAGCCTGACCCTCACCCGTCCCCTAATCCTAACCCGTACGCTGACACTGACCCGCGCCCTCACACGTACGCTCCCCCTAAAGCGTTGTCGTACCCTCACCTGGACCCTAAACCGTCCCCGTCCCCTAACCCTAACCCTAGCCCGAACCCTAACCCTAACCCTTCCCCGAAGCCTGACCCTCACCCGTCCCCTAATCCTAACCCGTACGCTGACACTAACCCGCGCCCTCACACGTACGCTCCCCCTAAAGCGTTCTCGTACCCTCACCTGGACCCTAAACCGTCCCCGTCCCCTAACCCTAACCCTAGCCCGAACCCTAACCCTAACCCTTCCCCGAAGCCTGACCCTCACACTTCCCCTAATCCTAACCCGTACGCTGACACTGACCCGCGCCCTCACACGTACGCTCCCCCTAAAGCGTTGTCGTACCCTCACCTGGACCCTAAACCGTCCCCGTCCCCTAACCCTAACCCTAGCCCGAACCCTAACCCTAACCCTTCCCCGAAGCCTGACCCTCACCCGTCCCCTAATCCTAACCCGTACGCTGACACTAACCCGCGCCCTCACACGTACGCTCCCCCTAAAGCGTTCTCGTACCCTCACCTGGACCCTAAACCGTCCCCGTCCCCTAACCCTAACCCTAGCCCGAACCCTAACCCTAACCCTTCCCCGAAGCCTGACCCTCACACTTCCCCTAATCCTAACCCGTACGCTGACACTGACCCGCGCCCTCACACGTACGCTCCCCCTAAAGCGTTGTCGTACCCTCACCTGGACCCTAAACCGTCCCCGTCCCCTAACTCTAACCCTAGCCCGAACCCTAACCCTAACCCTTCCCCGAAGCCTGACCCTCACCCGTCCCCTAATCCTAACCCGTACGCTGACACTAACCCGCGCCCTCACACGTACGCTCCCCCTAAAGCGTTCTCGTACCCTCACCTGGACCCTAAACCGTCCCCGTCCCCTAACCCTAACCCTAGCCCGAACCCTAACCCTAACCCTTCCCCGAAGCCTGACCCTCACACTTCCCCTAATCCTAACCCGTACGCTGACACTGACCCGCGCCCTCACACGTACGCTCCCCCTAAAGCGTTGTCGTACCCTCACCTGGACCCTAAACCGTCCCCGTCCCCTAACCCTAACCCTAGCCCGAACCCTAACCCTAACCCTTCCCCGAAGCCTGACCCTCACCCGTCCCCTAATCCTAACCCGTACGCTGACACTAACCCGCGCCCTCACACGTACGCTCCCCCTAAAGCGTTCTCGTACCCTCACCTGGACCCTAAACCGTCCCCGTCCCCTAACCCTAACCCTAGCCCGAACCCTAACCCTAACCCTTCCCCGAAGCCTGACCCTCACCCGTCCCCTAATCCTAACCCGTACGCTGACACTAACCCGCGCCCTCACACGTACGCTCCCCCTAAAGCGTTGTCGTACCCTCACCTGGACCCTAAACCGTCCCCGTCCCCTAACCCTAACCCTAGCCCGAACCCTAACCCTAACTCTTCCCCGAAGCCTGACCCTCACCCGTCCCCTAATCCTAACCCGTACGCTGACACTGACCCGCGCCCTCACACGTACGCTCCCCCTAAAGCGTTGTCGTACCCTCACCTGGACCCTAAACCGTCCCCGTCCCCTAACCCTAACCCTAGCCCGAACCCTAACCCTAACCCTTCCCCGAAGCCTGACCCTCACACGTCCCCTAATCCTAAACCGTACGCTGACACTGACCCGCGCCCTCACACGTACGCTCCCCCTAAAGCGTTGTCGTACCCTCACCTGGACCCTAAACCGTCCCCGTCCCCTAACCCTAACCCTAGCCCGAACCCTAACCCTAACCCTTCCCCGAAGCCTGACCCTCACCCGTCCCCTAATCCTAACCCGTACGCTGACACTAACCCGCGCCCTCACACGTACGCTCCCCCTAAAGCGTTCTCGTACCCTCACCTGGACCCTAAACCGTCCCCGTCCCCTAACCCTAACCCTAGCCCGAACCCTAACCCTAACCCTTCCCCGAAGCCTGACCCTCACACTTCCCCTAATCCTAACCCGTACGCTGACACTGACCCGCGCCCTCACACGTACGCTCCCCCTAAAGCGTTGTCGTACCCTCACCTGGACCCTAAACCGTCCCCGTCCCCTAACCCTAACCCTAGCCCGAACCCTAACCCTAACCCTTCCCCGAAGCCTGACCCTCACCCGTCCCCTAATCCTAACCCGTACGCTGACACTAACCCGCGCCCTCACACGTACGCTCCCCCTAAAGCGTTCTCGTACCCTCACCTGGACCCTAAACCGTCCCCGTCCCCTAACCCTAACCCTAGCCCGAACCCTAACCCTAACCCTTCCCCGAAGCCTGACCCTCACCCGTCCCCTAATCCTAACCCGTACGCTGACACTAACCCGCGCCCTCACACGTACGCTCCCCCTAAAGCGTTGTCGTACCCTCACCTGGACCCTAAACCGTCCCCGTCCCCTAACCCTAACCCTAGCCCGAACCCTAACCCTAACTCTTCCCCGAAGCCTGACCCTCACCCGTCCCCTAATCCTAACCCGTACGCTGACACTGACCCGCGCCCTCACACGTACGCTCCCCCTAAAGCGTTGTCGTACCCTCACCTGGACCCTAAACCGTCCCCGTCCCCTAACCCTAACCCTAGCCCGAACCCTAACCCTAACCCTTCCCCGAAGCCTGACCCTCACCCGTCCCCTAATCCTAAACCGTACGCTGACACTGACCCGCGCCCTCACACGTACGCTCCCCCTAAAGCGTTGTCGTACCCTCACCTGGACCCTAAACCGTCCCCGTCCCCTAACCCTAACCCTAGCCCGAACCCTAACCCTAACCCTTCCCCGAAGCCTGACCCTCACCCGTCCCCTAATCCTAACCCGTACGCTGACACTGACCCGCGCCCTCACACGTACGCTCCCCCTAAAGCGTTGTCGTAACCTCACCTGGACCCTAAACCGTCCCCGTCCCCTAAACCTAACCCTAGCCCGAACCCTAACCCTAACCCTTCCCCGAAGCCTGACCCTCACCCGTCCCCTAATCCTAACCCGTACGCTGACACTAACCTGCGCCCTCACACGTACGCTCCCCCTAAAGCGTTGTCGAACCCTCACCTGGACCCTAAACCGTCCCCGTCCCCTAACCCTAACCCTAGCCCGAACCCTAACCCTAACCCTTCCCCGAAGCCTGACCCTCACCCGTCCCCTAATCCTAACCCGTACGCTGACACTAACCCGCGCCCTCACAAGTACGCTCCCCCTAAAACGTTGTCGTACCCTCACTTGGACCCTAAACCGTCCCCGTCCCCTAACCCTAACCCTAGCCCGAACCCTAACCGTAACCCTTCCCCGAAGCCTGACCCTCACCCGTCCCCTAATCCTAACCTGTACGCTGACACTGACCCGCGCCCTCACACGTACGCTCCCCCTAAAGCGTTGTCGTACCCTCACCTGGACCCTAAACCGTCCCCGTCCCCTAACCCTAACCCTAGCCCGAACCCTAACCCTAACCCTTCCCCGAAGCCTGACCCTCACCCGTCCCCTAATCCTAACCCGTACGCTGACACTGACCCGCGCCCTCACACGTACGCTCCCCCTAAAGCGTTGTCGTACCCTCACCTGGACCCTAAACCGTCCCCGTCCCCTAACCCTAAGCCTAGCCCGAACCCTAACCCTAACCCTTCCCCGAAGCCTGACCCTCACCCGTCCCCTAATCCTAACCCGTACGCTGACACTGACCCGCGCCCTCACACGTACGCTCCCCCTAAAGCGTTGTCGTACCCTCACCTGGACCCTAAACCGTCCCCGTCCCCTAACCCTAACCCTATCCCGAAGCCTAACCCTAACCCTTCCCCGAAGCCTGACCCTCACCCGTCCCCTAATCCTAACCCGTACGCTGACACTAACCCGCGCCCTCACACGTACGCTCCCCCTAAAGCGTTGTCGTACCCTCACCTGGACCCTAAACCGTCCCCGTCCCCTAACCCTAACCCTAGCCCGAACCCTAACCCTAACCCTTCCCCGAAGCCTGACCCTCACCCGTCCCCTAATCCTAACCCGTACGCTGACACTAACCCGCCCCCTCACACGTACGCTCCCCCTAAAGCGTTGTCGTACCCTCACTTGGACCCTAAACCGTCCCCGTCCCCTAACCCTAACCCTAGCCCGAACCCTAACCCTAACCCTTCCCCGAAGCCTGACCCTCACCCGTCCCCTAATCCTAACCCGTACGCTGAAACTGACCCGCGCCCTCACACGTACGCTCCCCCTAACGCGTTGTCGTACCCTCACCTGGACCCTAAACCGTCCCCGTCCCCTAGCCCTAACCCTAGCCCGAACACTAACCCTAACCCTTCCCCGAAGCCTGACCCTCACCCGTCCCCTAATCCTAACCCGTACGCTGACACTGACCCGCGCCCTCACACGTACGCTCCCCCTAAAGCGTTGTCGTACCCTCACCTGGACCCTAAACCGTCCCCGTCCCCTAACCCTAAGCCTAGCCCGAACCCTAACCCTAACCCTTCCCCGAAGCCTGAACCTCACCCGTCCCCTAATCCTAACCCGTACGCTGACACTGACCCACGCCCTCACACGTACGCTCCCCCTAAAGCGTTGTCGTACCCTCACCTGGACCCTAAACCGTCCCCGTCCCCTAACCCTAACCCTAGCCCGAACCCTAACCCTAACCCTTCCCCGAAGCCTGACCCTCACCCGTCCCCTAATCCTAACCCGTACGCTGACACTGACCCGCGCCCTCACACGTACGCTCCCCCTAAAGCGTTGTCGTACCCTCACCTGGACCCTAAACCGTCCCCGTCCCCTAACCCTAACCCTAGCCCGAACCCTAACCCTAACCCTTCCCCGAAGCCTGACCCTCAACCGTCCCCTAATCCTAACCCGTACGCTGACACTGACTCGCGCCCTCACACGTACGCTCCCCCTAAAGCGTTGTCGTACCCTCACCTGGACCCTAAACCGTCCCCGTCTCCTAACCCTAACCCTAGCCCGAACCCTAACCCTAACCCTTCCCCGAAGCCTGACCCTCACCCGTCCCCTAATCCTAACCCGTACGCTGACACTGACCCGCGCCCTCACACGTACGCTCCCCCTAAAGCGTTGCCGTACCCTCACCGGGATCCTAAACCGTCCCCGTCCCCTAACCCTAACCCTAGCCCGAACCCTAACCCTAACCCTTCCCCGAAGCCTGACCCTCACCCGTCCCCTATTCCTAACCCGTACGCTGACACTGACCCGTGCCCTCACACGTACGCTCCCCCTAAAGCGTTGTCGTACCCTCACCTGGACCCTAAACCGTCCCCGTCCCCTAACCCTAACCCTAGCCCGAACCCTAACCCTAACCCTTCCCCGAAGCCTGACCCTCACCCGTCCCCTAATCCTAACCCGTACGCTGACACTGACCCGCGCCCTCACACGTACGCTCCCCCTAAAGCGTTGTCGTACCCTCATCTGGACCCTAAACCGTCCCCGTCCCCTAACCCTAACCCTAGCCCGAACCCTAACCCTAACCCTTCCCCGAAGCCTGACCCTCACCCGTCCCATAATCCTAACCCGTACGCTGACACTGACCCGCGCCCTCACACGTACGCTCCCCCTAAAGCGTTGTCGTACCCTCACCTGGACCCTAAACCGTCCCCGTCCCCTAACCCTAACCCTAGCCCGAACCCTAACCCTAACCCTTCCCCGAAGCCTGACCCTCACCCGTCCCCTAATCCTAACCCGTACGCTGACACTGACCCGTGCCCTCACACGTACGCTCCCCCTAAAGCGTTGTCGTACCCTCAACTGGACCCTAAACCGTCCCCGTCCCCTAACCCTAACCCTAGCCCGAACCCTAACCCTAACCCTTCCCCGAAGCCTGACCCTCACCCGTCCCCTAATCCTAACCCGTACGCTGACACTGACCCGCGCCCTCATACGTACGCTCCCCCTAAAACGTTGTCGTACCCTCACCTGGACCCTAAACCGTCCCCGTCCCCTAACCCTAACCCTAGCCCGAACCCTAACCCTAACCCTTCCCCGAAGCCTGACCCTCACCCGTCCCCTAATCCTAACCCGTACGCTGACACTGACCCGCGCCCTCACACGTACGCTCTCCCTAAAGCGTTGTCGTACCCTCACCTGGACCCTAAACCGTCCCCGTCCCCTAACCCTAACCCTAGCCCGAACCCTAACCCTAACCCTTCCCCGAAGCCTGACCCTCACCCGTCCCCTAATCCTAACCCGTACGCTGACACTAACCCGCGCCCTCAAACCTACGCTCCCCCTAAAGCGTTGTCGTACCCTCACCTGGACCCTAAACCGTCCCCGTCCCCTAACCCTAACCCTAGCCCGAACCCTAACCCTAACCCTTCCCGGAAGACTGACCCTCACCCGTCCCCTAATCCTAACCCGTACGCTGACACTAACCCACGCCCTCACACGTACGCTCCCCCTAAAGCATTGCCGTACCCTCACCTGGACCCTAAACCATCCCCGTCCCCTAACGCTAACCCTAGCCCGAACCCTAACCCTAACACTTCCCCGAAGCCTGACCCTCACCCATCCCCTAATCCTAACCCGTACGCTGACACTAACCCGCGCCCTCACACGTACGCTCCCCCTAAAGCGTTCTCGTACCCTCACCTGGACCCTAAACCGTCCCCGCCCCTAACCCTAACCCTAGCCCGAACCCTAACCCTAACTCTTCCCCGAAGCCTGACCCTCACCCGTCCCCTAATCCTAACCCGTACGCTGACACTGACCCGCGCCCTCACACGTACGCTCCCCCTAAAGCGTTGTCGTACCCTCACCTGGACCCTAAACCGTCCCCGTCCCCTAACCCTAACCCTAGCCCTAACCCTAACCCTAACCCTTCCCCGAAGCCTGACCCTCTCCCGTCCCCTAATCCTAAACCGTACGCTGACACTGACCCGCGCCCTCACACGTACGCTCCCCCTAAAGCGTTGTCGTACCCTCACCTGGACCCTAAACCGTCCCCGTCCCCTAACCCTAACCCTAGCCCGAACCCTAACCCTAACCCTTCCCCGAAGCCTGACCCTCACCCGTCCCCTAATCCTAACCCGTACGCTGACACTGACCCGCGCCCTCACACGTACGCTCCCCCTAAAGCGTTGTCGTAACCTCACCTGGACCCTAAACCGTCCCCGTCCCCTAAACCTAACCCTAGCCCGAACCCTAAACCTAACCCTTCCCCGAAGCCTGACCCTCACCCGTCCCCTAATCCTAACCCGTACGCTGACACTAACCTGCGCCCTAACACATACGCTCCCCCTAAAGCGTTGTCGAACCCTCACCTGGACCCTAAACTGTCCCCGTCCCCTAACCCTAACCCTAGCCCGAACCCTAACCCTAACCCTTCCCCGAAGCCTGACCCTCACCCGTCCCCTAATCCTAACCCGTACGCTGACACTAACCCGCGCCCTCACAAGTACGCTCCCCCTAAAACGTTGTCGTACCCTCACTTGGACCCTAAACCGTCCCCGTCCCCTAACCCTAACCCTAGCCCGAACCCTAACCCTAACCCTTCCCCGAAGCCTGACCCTCACCCGTCCCCTAATCCTAACCCGTACGCTGACACTGACCCGCGCCCTCACACGTACGCTCCCCCTAAAGCGTTGTCGTACCCTCACCTGGACCCTAAACCGTCCCCGTCCCCTAACCCTAACCCTAGCCCGAACCCTAACCCTAACCCTTCCCCGAAGCCTGACCCTCACCCGTCCCCTAATCCTAACCCGTACGCTGACACTAACCCGCGCCCTCACACGTACGCTCCCCCTAAAGCGTTGTCGTACCCTCACCTGGACCCTAAACCGTCCCCGTCCCCTAACCCTAACCCTAGCCCGAACCCTAACCCTAACCCTTCCCCGAAGCCTGACCCTCACCCGTCCCCTAATCCTAACCCGTACGCTGACACTGACCCGCCCCCTCACACGTACGCTCCCCCTAAAGCGTTGTCGTACCCTCACTTGGACCCTAAACCGTCCCCGTCCCCTAACCCTAACCCTAGCCCGAACCCTAACCCTAACACTTCACCGAAGCCTGACCCTCACCCGTCCCCTAATCCTAACCCGTACGCTGAAACTGACCCGCGCCCTCACACGTACGCTCCCCCTAACGCGTTGTCGTACCCTCACCTGGACCCTAAACTGTCCCCGTCCCATAACACTAACCCTAGCCCGAACACTAACCCTAACCCTTCCCCGAAGCCTGACCCTCACCCGTCCCCTAATCCTAACCCGTACGCTGACACTGACCCGCGCCCTCACACCTACGCTCCCCCTAAAGCGTTGTCGTACCCTCACCTGGACCCTAAACCGTCCCCGTCCCCTAACCCTAAGCCTAGCCCGAACCCTAACCCTAACCCTTCCCCGAAGCCTGACCCTCACCCGTCCCCTAATCCTAACCCGTACGCTTACACTGACCCGCGCCCTCATACGTACGCTCCCCCTAAAGCGTTGTCGTACCCTCACCTGGACCCTAAACCGTCCCCGTCCCCTAACCCTAACCCTAGCCCGAACCCTAACCCTAACCCTTCCCCGAAGCCTGACCCTCACCCGTCCCCTAATCCTAACCCGTACGCTGACACTGACCCGCGCCCTCACACGTACGCTCTCCCTAAAGCGTTGTCGTACCCTCACCTGGACCCTAAACCGTCCTCGTCCCCTAACCCTAACCCTAGCCCGAACCCTAACCCTAACCCTTCCCCGAAGCCTGACCCTCACCCGTCCCCTAATCCTAACCCGTACACTGACACTAACCCGCGCCCTCAAACCTACGCTCCCCCTAAAGCGTTGTCGTACCCTCACCTGGACCCTAAACCGTCCCCGTCCCCTAACCCTAACCCTAGCCCGAACCCTAACCCTAACCCTTCCCGGAAGACTGACCCTCACCCGTCCCCTAATCCTAACCCGTACGCTGACAGTGACCCGCGCCCTCACACGTACGCTCCCCCTAAAGCGTTGTCGTACCCTCACCTGGACCCTAAACCGTCCCCGTCCCCTAACCCTAACCCTAGCCCGAACCCTAACCCTAACCCTTCCCCGAAGCCTGACCCTCACCCGTCCACTAATCCTAACCCGTACGCTGACACTGACCCGCGCCCTCACACGTACGCTCCCCCTAAAGCGTTGTCGTACCCTCACCTGGACCCTAAACCGTCCCCGTCCCCTAACCCTAACCCTAGCCCGAACCCTAACCCTAACCCTTCCCCGAAGCCTGACCCTCACCCGTCCCCTAATCCTAACCCGTACGCTGACACTAACCCGCGCCCTCACACGTACGCTCCCCCTAAAGCGTTCTCGTACCCTCACCTGGACCCTAAACCGTCCCCGTCCCCTAACCCTAACCCTAGCCCGAACCCTAACCCTAACCCTTCCCCGAAGCCTGACCCTCACCCGTCCCCTAATCCTAACCCGTACGCTGACACTGACCCGCGCCCTCACACGTACGCTCCCCCTAAAGCGTTGTCGTACCCTCACCTGGACCCTAAACCGTCCCCGTCCCGTAACCCTAACCCTAGCCCGAACCCTAACCCTAACCCTTCCCCGAAGCCTGACCCTCACCCGTCCCCTAATCCTAACCCGTACGCTGACACTAACCCGCGCCCTCACACGTACGCTCCCCCTAAAGCGTTCTCGTACCCTCACCTGGACCCTAAACCGTCCCCGTCCCCTAACCCTAACCCTAGCCCGAACCCTAACCCTAACCCTTCCCCGAAGCCTGACCCTCACACTTCCCCTAATCCTAACCCGTACGCTGACACTGACCCGCGCCCTCACACGTACGCTCCCCCTAAAGCGTTGTCGTACCCTCACCTGGACCCTAAACCGTCCCCGTCCCCTAACCCTAACCCTAGCCCGAACCCTAACCCTAACCCTTCCCCGAAGCCTGACCCTCACCCGTCCCCTAATCCTAACCCGTACGCTGACACTAACCCGCGCCCTCACACGTACGCTCCCCCTAAAGCGTTCTCGTACCCTCACCTGGACCCTAAACCGTCCCCGTCCCCTAACCCTAACCCTAGCCCGAACCCTAACCCTAACCCTTCCCCGAAGCCTGACCCTCACCCGTCCCCTAATCCTAACCCGTACGCTGACACTGACCCGCGCCCTCACACGTACGCTCCCCCTAAAGCGTTGTCGTACCCTCACCTGGACCCTAAACCGTCCCCGTCCCCTAACCCTAACCCTAGCCCGAACCCTAACCCTAACCCTTCCCCGAAGCCTGACCCTCACCCGTCCCCTAATCCTAACCCGTACGCTGACACTAACCCGCGCCCTCACACGTACGCTCCCCCTAAAGCGTTGTCGTACCCTCACCTGGACCCTAAACCGTCCCCGTCCCCTAACCCTAACCCTAGCCCGAACCCTAACCCTAACTCTTCCCCGAAGCCTGACCCTCACCCGTCCCCTAATCCTAACCCGTACGCTGACACTGACCCGCGCCCTCACACGTACGCTCCCCCTAAAGCGTTGTCGTACCCTCACCTGGACCCTAAACCGTCCCCGTCCCCTAACCCTAACCCTAGCCCGAACCCTAACCCTAACCCTTCCCCGAAGCCTGACCCTCACCCGTCCCCTAATCCTAAACCGTACGCTGACACTGACCCGCGCCCTCACACGTACGCTCCCCCTAAAGCGTTGTCGTACCCTCACCTGGACCCTAAACCGTCCCCGTCCCCTAACCCTAACCCTAGCCCGAACCCTAACCCTAACCCTTCCCCGAAGCCTGACCCTCACCCGTCCCCTAATCCTAACCCGTACGCTGACACTGACCCGCGCCCTCACACGTACGCTCCCCCTAAAGCGTTGTCGTAACCTCACCTGGACCCTAAACCGTCCCCGTCCCCTAAACCTAACCCTAGCCCGAACCCTAACCCTAACCCTTCCCCGAAGCCTGACCCTCACCCGTCCCCTAATCCTAACCCGTACGCTGACACTAACCTGCGCCCTCACACGTACGCTCCCCCTAAAGCGTTGTCGAACCCTCACCTGGACCCTAAACCGTCCCCGTCCCCTAACCCTAACCCTAGCCCGAACCCTAACCCTAACCCTTCCCCGAAGCCTGACCCTCACCCGTCCCCTAATCCTAACCCGTACGCTGACACTAACCCGCGCCCTCACAAGTACGCTCCCCCTAAAACGTTGTCGTACCCTCACTTGGACCCTAAACCGTCCCCGTCCCCTAAACCTAACCCTAGCCCGAACCCTAACCCTAACCCTTCCCCGAAGCCTGACCCTCACCCGTCCCCTAATCCTAACCTGTACGCTGACACTGACCCGCGCCCTCACACGTACGCTCCCCCTAAAGCGTTGTCGTACCCTCACCTGGACCCTAAACCGTCCCCGTCCCCTAACCCTAACCCTAGCCCGAACCCTAACCCTAACCCTTCCCCGAAGCCTGACCCTCACCCGTCCCCTAATCCTAACCCGTACGCTAACACTGACCCGCGCCCTCACACGTACGCTCCCCCTAAAGCGTTGTCGTACCCTCACCTGGACCCTAAACCGTCCCCGTCCCCTAACCCTAAGCCTAGCCCGAACCCTAACCCTAACCCTTCCCCGAAGCCTGACCCTCACCCGTCCCCTAATCCTAACCCGTACGCTGACACTGACCCGCGCCCTCACACGTACGCTCCCCCTAAAGCGTTGTCGTACCCTCACCTGGACCCTAAACCGTCCCCGTCCCCTAACCCTAACCCTATCCCGAAGCCTAACCCTAACCCTTCCCCGAAGCCTGACCCTCACCCGTCCCCTAATCCTAACCCGTACGCTGACACTAACCCGCGCCCTCACACGTACGCTCCCCCTAAAGCGTTGTCGTACCCTCACCTGGACCCTAAACCGTCCCCGTCCCCTAACCCTAACCCTAGCCCGAACCCTAACCCTAACCCTTCCCCGAAGCCTGACCCTCACCCGTCCCCTAATCCTAACCCGTACGCTGACACTAACCCGCCCCCTCACACGTACGCTCCCCCTAAAGCGTTGTCGTACCCTCACTTGGACCCTAAACCGTCCCCGTCCCCTAACCCTAACCCTAGCCCGAACCCTAACCCTAACCCTTCCCCGAAGCCTGACCCTCACCCGTCCCCTAATCCTAACCCGTACGCTGAAACTGACCCGCGCCCTCACACGTACGCTCCCCCTAACGCGTTGTCGTACCCTCACCTGGACCCTAAACCGTCCCCGTCCCCTAGCCCTAACCCTAGCCCGAACACTAACCCTAACCCTTCCCCGAAGCCTGACCCTCACCCGTCCCCTAATCCTAACCCGTACGCTGACACTGACCCGCGCCCTCACACGTACGCTCCCCCTAAAGCGTTGTCGTACCCTCACCTGGACCCTAAACCGTCCCCGTCCCCTAACCCTAAGCCTAGCCCGAACCCTAACCCTAACCCTTCCCCGAAGCCTGAACCTCACCCGTCCCCTAATCCTAACCCGTACGCTGACACTGACCCACGCCCTCACACGTACGCTCCCCCTAAAGCGTTGTCGTACCCTCACCTGGACCCTAAACCGTCCCCGTCCCCTAACCCTAACCCTAGCCCGAACCCTAACCCTAACCCTTCCCCGAAGCCTGACCCTCACCCGTCCCCTAATCCTAACCCGTACGCTGACACTGACCCGCGCCCTCACACGTACGCTCCCCCTAAAGCGTTGTCGTACCCTCACCTGGACCCTAAACCGTCCCCGTCCCCTAACCCTAACCCTAGCCCGAACCCTAACCCTAACCCTTCCCCGAAGCCTGACCCTCAACCGTCCCCTAATCCTAACCCGTACGCTGACACTGACTCGCGCCCTCACACGTACGCTCCCCCTAAAGCGTTGTCGTACCCTCACCTGGACCCTAAACCGTCCCCGTCTCCTAACCCTAACCCTAGCCCGAACCCTAACCCTAACCCTTCCCCGAAGCCTGACCCTCACCCGTCCCCTAATCCTAACCCGTACGCTGACACTGACCCGCGCCCTCACACGTACGCTCCCCCTAAAGCGTTGCCGTACCCTCACCGGGATCCTAAACCGTCCCCGTCCCCTAACCCTAACCCTAGCCCGAACCCTAACCCTAACCCTTCCCCGAAGCCTGACCCTCACCCGTCCCCTATTCCTAACCCGTACGCTGACACTGACCCGTGCCCTCACACGTACGCTCCCCCTAAAGCGTTGTCCTACCCTCACCTGGACCCTAAACCGTCCCCGTCCCCTAACCCTAACCCTAGCCCGAACCCTAACCCTAACCCTTCCCCGAAGCCTGACCCTCACCCGTCCCCTAATCCTAACCCGTACGCTGACACTGACCCGCGCCCTCACACGTACGCTCCCCCTAAAGCGTTGTCGTACCCTCATCTGGACCCTAAACCGTCCCCGTCCCCTAACCCTAACCCTAGCCCGAACCCTAACCCTAACCCTTCCCCGAAGCCTGACCCTCACCCGTCCCATAATCCTAACCCGTACGCTGACACTGACCCGCGCCCTCACACGTACGCTCCCCCTAAAGCGTTGTCGTACCCTCACCTGGACCCTAAACCGTCCCCGTCCCCTAACCCTAACCCTAGCCCGAACCCTAACCCTAACCCTTCCCCGAAGCCTGACCCTCACCCGTCCCCTAATCCTAACCCGTACGCTGACACTGACCCGTGCCCTCACACGTACGCTCCCCCTAAAGCGTTGTCGTACCCTCAACTGGACCCTAAACCGTCCCCGTCCCCTAACCCTAACCCTAGCCCGAACCCTAACCCTAACCCTTCCCCGAAGCCTGACCCTCACCCGTCCCCTAATCCTAACCCGTACGCTGACACTGACCCGCGCCCTCATACGTACGCTCCCCCTAAAGCGTTGTCGTACCCTCACCTGGACCCTAAACCGTCCCCGTCCCCTAACCCTAACCCTAGCCCGAACCCTAACCCTAACCCTTCCCCGAAGCCTGACCCTCACCCGTCCCCTAATCCTAACCCGTACGCTGACACTGACCCGCGCCCTCACACGTACGCTCTCCCTAAAGCGTTGTCGTACCCTCACCTGGACCCTAAACCGTCCCCGTCCCCTAACCCTAACCCTAGCCCGAACCCTAACCCTAACCCTTCCCCGAAGCCTGACCCTCACCCGTCCCCTAATCCTAACCCGTACGCTGACACTAACCCGCGCCCTCAAACCTACGCTCCCCCTAAAGCGTTGTCGTACCCTCACCTGGACCCTAAACCGTCCCCGTCCCCTAACCCTAACCCTAGCCCGAACCCTAACCCTAACCCTTCCCGGAAGACTGACCCTCACCCGTCCCCTAATCCTAACCCGTACGCTGACACTAACCCACGCCCTCACACGTACGCTCCCCCTAAAGCATTGTCGTACCCTCACCTGGACCCTAAACCATCCCCGTCCCCTAACGCTAACCCTAGCCCGAACCCTAACCCTAACACTTCCCCGAAGCCTGACCCTCACCCATCCCCTAATCCTAACCCGTACGCTGACACTAACCCGCGCCCTCACACGTACGCTCCCCCTAAAGCGTTGTCGTACCCTCACCTGGACCCTAAACCGTCCCCATCCCCTAACCCTAACCCTAGCCCGAACCCTAACCCTAACCCTTCCCCGAAGCCTGACCCTCACCCGTCCCCTCATCCTAACCCGTACGCTGACACTAACCCGCGCCCTCAAACCTACGCTCCCCCTAAAGCGTTGTCGTACCCTCACCTGGACCCTAAACCGTCCCCGTCCCCTAAACCTAACCCTATCCCGAACCCTAACCCTAACCCTTCCCCGAAGCCTGACCCTCACTCGTCCCCTAATCCTAACCCGTACGCTGACACTGACCCGCGCCCTCACACGTATGCTCCCCCTAAAGCGTTGTCGTACCCTCACCTGGACCCTAAACCGTCCCCGTCCCCTAACCCTAACCCTAGCCCGAACCCTAACCCTAACCCTTCCCCGAAGCCTGACCCTCACCCGTCCCCTAATCCTAACCCGTACGCTGACACTGACCCGCGCCCTCACACGTACGCTCCCCCTAAAGCGTTGTCGTACCCTCACCTGGACCCTAAACCGTCCCCGTCCCCTAACCCTAACCCTAGCCCGAACCCTAACCCTAACCCTTCCCCGAAGCCTGACCCTCACCCGTCCCCTAATCCTAACCCGTACGCTGACACTAACCCGCGCCCTCACACGTACGCTCCCCCTAAAGCGTTCTCGTACCCTCACCTGGACCCTAAACCGTCCCCGCCCCTAACCCTAACCCTAGCCCGAACCCTAACCCTAACTCTTCCCCGAAGCCTGACCCTCACCCGTCCCCTAATCCTAACCCGTACGCTGACACTGACCCGCGCCCTCACACGTACGCTCCCCCTAAAGCGTTGTCGTACCCTCACCTGGACCCTAAACCGTCCCCGTCCCCTAACCCTAACCCTAGCCCTAACCCTAACCCTAACCCTTCCCCGAAGCCTGACCCTCTCCCGTCCCCTAATCCTAAACCGTACGCTGACACTGACCCGCGCCCTCACACGTACGCTCCCCCTAAAGCGTTGTCGTACCCTCACCTGGACCCTAAACCGTCCCCGTCCCCTAACCCTAACCCTAGCCCGAACCCTAACCCTAACCCTTCCCCGAAGCCTGACCCTCACCCGTCCCCTAATCCTAACCCGTACGCTGACACTGACCCGCGCCCTCACACGTACGCTCCCCCTAAAGCGTTGTCGTAACCTCACCTGGACCCTAAACCGTCCCCGTCCCCTAAACCTAACCCTAGCCCGAACCCTAAACCTAACCCTTCCCCGAAGCCTGACCCTCACCCGTCCCCTAATCCTAACCCGTACGCTGACACTAACCTGCGCCCTAACACATACGCTCCCCCTAAAGCGTTGTCGAACCCTCACCTGGACCCTAAACTGTCCCCGTCCCCTAACCCTAACCCTAGCCCGAACCCTAACCCTAACCCTTCCCCGAAGCCTGACCCTCACCCGTCCCCTAATCCTAACCCGTACGCTGACACTAACCCGCGCCCTCACACGTACGCTCCCCCTAAAGCGTTGTCGTACCCTCACCTGGACCCTAAACCGTCCCCGTCCCCTAACCCTAACCCTAGCCCGAACCCTAACCCTAACCCTTCCCCGAAGCCTGACCCTCACCCGTCCCCTAATCCTAACCCGTACGCTGACACTGACCCGCCCCCTCACACGTACGCTCCCCCTAAAGCGTTGTCGTACCCTCACTTGGACCCTAAACCGTCCCCGTCCCCTAACCCTAACCCTAGCCCGAACCCTAACCCTAACACTTCACCGAAGCCTGACCCTCACCCGTCCCCTAATCCTAACCCGTACGCTGAAACTGACCCGCGCCCTCACACGTACGCTCCCCCTAACGCGTTGTCGTACCCTCACCTGGACCCTAAACTGTCCCCATCCCATAACACTAACCCTAGCCCGAACACTAACCCTAACCCTTCCCCGAAGCCTGACCCTCACCCGTCCCCTAATCCTAACCCGTACGCTGACACTGACCCGCGCCCTCACACGTACGCTCCCCCTAAAGCGTTGTCGTACCCTCACCTGGACCCTAAACCGTCCCCGTCCCCTAACCCTAAGCCTAGCCCGAACCCTAACCCTAACCCTTCCCCGAAGCCTGAACCTCACCCGTCCCCTAATCCTAACCCGTACGCTGACACTGACCCACGCCCTCACACGTACGCTCCCCCTAAAGCGTTGTCGTACCCTCACCTGGACCCTAAACCGTCCCCGTACCCTAACCCTAACCCTAGCCCGAACCCTAACCCTAACCCTTCCCCGAAGCCTGACCCTCACCCGTCCCCTAATCCTAACCCGTACGCTGACACTGACCCGCGCCCTCACACGTACGCTCCCCTTAAAGCGTTGTCGTACCCTCACCTGGGCCCTAAACCGTCCCCGTCCCCTAACCCTAACGCTAGCCCGAACCCTAACCCTAACCCTTCCCCGAAGCCTGACCCTCACCCGTCCCCTAATCCTAACCCGTACGCTGACACTGACCCGCGCCCTCACACGTACGCTCCCCCTAAAGCGTTGTCGTACCCTCACCGGGACCCTAAACCGTCCCCGTCCCCTAACGCTAACCCTAGCCCGAACCCTAACCCTAACCCTTCCCCGAAGCCTGACCCTCACCCGTCCCCTATTCCTAACCCGTACGCTGACACTGACCCGTGCCCTCACACGTACGCTCCCCCTAAAGCGTTGTCGTACCCTCACCTGGACCCTAAACCGTCCCCGTCCCCTAACCCTAACCCTAGCCCGAACCCTAACCCTAACCGTTCCCCGAAGCCTGACCCTCACCCGTCCCCTAATCCTAACCCGTACGCTGACACTGACCCGCGCCCTCACACGTACGCTCCCCCTAAAGCGTTGTCGTACCCTCACCTGGACCCTAAACCGTCCCCGTCCCCTAACTCTAACCCTAGCCCGAACCCTAACCCTAACCCTTCCCCGAAGCCTGACCCTCACCCGTCCCCTAATCCTAACCCGTACGCTGACACTGACCCGCGCCCTCACACGTACGCTCCCCCTAAAGCGTTGTCGTACCCTCACCTGGACCCTAAACCGTCCCCGTCCCCTAACCCTAACCCTAGCCCGAACCCTAACCCTAACCCTTCCCCGAAGCCTGACCCTCACCCGTCCCCTAATCCTAACCCGTACGCTGACACTGACCCGTGCCCTCACACGTACGCTCCCCCTAAAGCGTTGTCGTACCCTCACCTGGACCCTAAACCGTCCCCGTCCCCTAACCCTAACCCTAGCCCGAACCCTAACCCTAACCCTTCCCCGAAGCCTGACCCTCACCCGTCCCCTAATCCTAACCCGTACGCTGACATTGACCCGCACCCTCATACGTACGCTCCCCCTAAAGCGTTGTCGTACCCTCACCTGGACCCTAAACCGTCCCCGTCCCCTAACCCTAACCCTAGCCCGAACCCTAACCCTAACCCTTCCCCGAAGCCTGACCCTCACCCGTCCCCTAATCCTAACCCGTACGCTGACACTGACCCGCGCCCTCACACGTACGCTCTCCCTAAAGCGTTGTCGTACCCTCACCTGGACCCTAAACCGTCCCCGTCCCCTAACCCTAACCCTAGCCCGAACCCTAACCCTAACCCTTCCCCGAAGCCTGACCCTCACACGTCCCCTAATCCTAACCCGTACGCTGACACTAACCCGCGCCCTCAAACCTACGCTCCCCCTAAAGCGTTGTCGTACCCTCACCTGGACCCTAAACCGTCCCCGTCCCCTAACCCTAACCCTAGCCCGAACCCTAACCCTAAACCTTCCCGGAAGACTGACCCTCACCCGTCCCCTAATCCTAACCCGTACGCTGACACTAACCCGCGCCCTCACACGTACGCTCCCCCTAAAGCGTTGTCGTACCATCACCTGGACCCTAAACCATCCCCGTCCCCTAACGCTAACCCTAGCCCGAACCC
>NW_028132562.1:0-52974 GCF_964374135.1 Grampus griseus | reverse complement strand
AAATTCCCACACCATCTTTGGGGAAAGCTTAGCTAAAGACCTAAAAGTTCTACCTCTGGAAAAGGAAACCCTCCTTCAATATGCAGATGACATTCTGATAGCCAGCCCTACTAAGGAGGCATCTGAACTACCAAGCCAATAAAGGATAGAAGTTGTCCAAGAAAAAGCTCAAATATCACAGACTGCGGTGACCTGCCTGGGCTTCATTCTCACAGAAGGTCAGAGAAGCCCATCCCAGGAAAGGGAAGAAACCATTTTCAGCCTTACCCCTTTCTAAAACTAGAAGACAGCTTAGGGGTTCCTGGGGAGGCCAGGGTTTGCTGCTTCTGGATCCCTAACTACAGTCTACTAGCTGGGCCTCTATATGAAACACTGAAAGGAAAAGATGATGATCCTTTTGAATAGAATCCAGAAGTGGCCTTTCAAGAATGGAAAGAGCAGTCAATTCAGACCCTTGCCCTGGAACTCCCTAATTTAGCTAAACCCTTTGACCTTTACATTCCCGGTGAAAGGTGAATCGCCATTGGAGAATTAGTGCAAAAACTGGGACCACTTGAAATGGAACAATGCAAGAATGCCATCCAGGTAGGATAAACTACGGTCACTAAGGGGCTTGGCCCACTGCCACATCTGGCCAAGATACTGGCGGTATCTAAAAACCTGGAAATCAGCAGCCCAAAAGTCCACCTCCCTCCTAAGGGAAAAGGACCCCACGTGGTGATCCTAACCACCAACCATGCCCTGAAGTTGCAGGGTTCGCTCCGTGGGCACACCGACCTCGAGTGAGGAGGCCCTCCAACTCCAACATCCAGAGAGATAACCGGGGGCAACAGGGCACCATGACGACTCGTGTGAACATCACTTGACCTGGAGTTTCTCTCATAAAACAACAAGAGTGTGTCCCAAAAGAGTAGACTACTGCTTGCAGGACTTACTGCACCCAGCGGGGAGCTAATAATCTTGGCGGGGGAACAGTATACCACACTGTCACCATAGAAAAGCCTACAGACACCGTGATGATGGTGGCCAATAAGACCGGCTGAACTCCTGTTTACTTCAAAAGGCTGTTGACTCAGTAGCCATCATGGTCCTTATCACCACTGACCCTGGACTGTCTGGGAGTTGAGCGGGCAGGGCTCTGACACCTGGTGCTGTTTGTACGTTAATTCAGGGGCCTAATTGAAGAAAGCGCAGACTACTGGTCAGAGCATCTAGGCTGGCAGAAACGGTCAGCCTAAGGTGGCCGAACAAATGTGGGGCGGGGTGAAACCGGCCCCCACAGCGTCTCTGCACATCTCTTTCCTGGACCCTTAAAGGTCATTAGAATCTATAACACTTCCAATGCTGGTGCTCAGGTGGACGAGCAGGGAGGCAGGGGTCCTGGGGACAATCAACGTCACCGGGAGGCTGCTGGGGAGAAGCTCTGACCCTCGCCCCAGGGTATGAGGGCTCCCAACTCAGCACTCAGCAGTTACAGAAGAAAGGTCTGCACCCTCAGCACTCCAAGAATGAGGAACGGGACAAAAGGCAGAGGAGGGGTTTGTCCCCAGCAAAGCCCATTAAAAATCCCTGGGAGATAAACATAGAATCTGGGCAATAAAGTCAAGTCTAGCCTTTTTTATCCTTTGTGCTTTGTCTAATTTCACGTGCTCCTAGGGTCCCGCATGCAGAGGTTCCACACCCGGCACTTCAGACCAGATTTCCTAGTGCAGAATGGCTGGGTCGACACCTCAGCTCCTGGGGCCCAGTGCAGACTCCACGATATAGAGCCTGAGCTACAGCCAACCCGGCCCTCGAGAGCTCCGCCGCCTCCCTCCCTCCCACTGACTCTGACAGGATCTCTACACAGCAGCCCAGCCCACAGCCCACGGGGTAGTGCATGCTCTCACCTCTCCATTCTCTGATCAAAATATAAAGTTTCCTTTGCTTGTGAACCAAACTCAGTCTCGATCTGTTGGCCCCAATGACACTGGGCAGGGGGACACTTGTTGGGGTCCACTCTGGAGGATCAGTAACAGAAATTGAGACTATTGTAACCTCAATGAACAGATGTGTGAGCCAAACTGTAGTTAACATAGAACAGTGTATAAGGCTCGGGTAAAATAAGATGTTTCTAACACTTCCATTTGATATTTCCATCACTTTTTATAAGCAAGTTCAGTGAAAAGGTTTGTCTTATTTGTCAGGTCAATATTAGAGAAACGAAGTGATTTCTTTCCAAGGATGTACATCTAATAATCTTGGTTAAACCTTCAATCTTGTTTTAAATGCTTTTCCATTGAAAATGATACCTCTCTTTCAGCTCCCCCATTTCTGAGAAGTATAAAATCTTATAATTTATTATTACCAAAGGGGAAAGGTGGGAGGAGGGATAAATTAACAGTTTGGAATTAACACATACACACTGCTATGTATAAAATAGATCATCAACAAGGAACTACTGTATAGCACAGGGAACTACACTCAACATTTTGCAATAACCTATAAGGGGAAATAATCTGAAAAAGAATAGATATTTTTATTGACATCATCTATCAATGATAGTTAAAGTGTAGCCTAAGGGAAGCTGGTGGTGAGTGCTTCTGACCCTGAAGACTTCAATCATCTAAAGTTTGGACTCTGCCTACTTCCCAAGGCCCTTAATGAACATATGTGTAGCCGTAGCTTAAAAACTTCCCCAGTTTGGGTTTCGGGGAGACACTGATTTTGAAAAAGCCCTGGTGTTCTCCTTACATGAATGGGACTCTTCCTACTGCTAAAACATGTCTGTCACACCCAGAGGATGGTGTACCGTCTGATCGGGAAGAGTTTGGAAAAGGCATCTCATCTCCTCATCTCCTGGTGCTCGGGTTCACCCCTCCAGCGTCTTTACTAACAGTCTCCCCACTTGGAGATGTCAGCACTGTCAACATCCTGTTGCGTACAGTTTGGAATTTGTCCAGAGGATGAAGCGGAAGGATGAGGAACAATGAGAGACAAGTCCTAGGTGTTCAGACAGGCACATGTCACTCTAATTTCCAATCAGGAAGACGAATTGACCAAAGGCTAGGGTTGCCCATGGAAACAGTATAGGGCTTGAGGAAATCCCGCTGCTTTGTGGCCAGTTCCCATAAACACAAGTTGAACAATGGAACTCAGGGGCAGTAAAATTCACAAAACTGCAGAGTTGAAAATATCCATCACTGAAAAATGTCTTGAGGAAAGTCAGAGAAAAGGACTTGTAAGCAAGGGAGAATGGCAGGAAAGGGATTTGAGGAGGTAGAAAGGACTCGCCATTAAGCACAAGAAAAGGAGCTGAACATTGCCAACATTGCAGTTGGCCAAAAAGGGTGCATGCGTTTTTTTCTGTATATATTCAAGAAAAGGGCATACACTTTTTTAGCCAACCAAACAGGTGGGCACTGGAAGTCAATACTACAAAAGATATCACTTCGCATCAGTCAGAAGAGCCATCCTCATAAAACGTAAACAACAGAAATGCAGGACAGGGCAACGAGAAGAGGGAGCCCTGTGAGACTTATAGTGGAAATGTATATTGCCAACGGCCATTCTGGAAAAGTGTATTGTGTTTACTAAAGCATCTAAAAAATGAGCTACAGAGCATAGGGCACTTGCACTCATGGGCGTATATCTTGGGAAAAACAAAAATCGAGAGGACACAGTCACCCCAATGTTTACCCCCTCTCTGTTTAAAAGATCCTCGACTAGGATATAACTTAAATGTCTCTGGAGGGAAAAAATGGATAGAGATGTGGTACTTAGGTAGAGTGGAATATTATTCAGCCTGGAAATCAATGAAATATGGCCAGTTGTAACAACTCCGGAGGAGTTACGTATGATCATTCTAAGTGACAGAATTCAAAAAGAAAAAGACACATATCATAAGATATCACTTAAAGGTGGAATCCAAAATGGCTACACATGAAATAAATTACAAAACAAAAACATAGTCAAATATGTAGAAAACACGCATAAGGCTGCTAAACGGGAAAGGTGGGGAGGGGTGAGGCATCATCCAGGAGGTTGAAATTAGCAAAGATACCATTCCAAATACCAAACTGATAATCAACAAGGCCTACACGGTAGCTAAAAGAACTGCACTCAGCACACTCAAGTCACCGGAAAAGAATATATACGACTGGTAAGAATCTGAAAAAGAATTTATTGATGACTCTCTGTACGTGAATCAAGTGGATGTACAGCAGCAAGAAACAGAGCTTTGAAAATCAGCTGTAACCAATATAGTAATAAATTGAAAAAAATAAACGACAGAGAGACAGAGAAAACCTCTTACAACTTTTCCTCAGGGACGGTGATGCAACATGGATTGAACACATCTAGACCCACAGCAGGATGAGACATAAGGCTGGAAACTGTTTGCGCTAAGAGAAATGTGAGGTTGGGTGAGGAAATGCACACCCTTTAAAGTAATACTACCTGGTACCCATTCAATGGGTCCCAAATCTGCAGGTTCAAGGGATCTTCCTACAGCTAAAACATGCATGGAAAACCCAGAGGACTGTACACCATGTGATCGGGAGATGTGTCTAAAATGCACCTCATTTATCCTCTCCTGGTGCTCCTGTTCACCATTCCAGCCACGTTACTTAGAATCTCCCCACTTGGAGAATCAGCACAGTTAAACTTTTGTTTCACACATTTTGCAAATTGTGAGGAGGATGAACGGGAAGAGGGGGAACCAATGAGAGAATAGTTGTAGGGGTTTGGACGGGCACATATCACTCTAATTTCCCATTAAGAATAAGAATTAAAGAAAGGCTCAGCCTGCCTCGCCGGAGCCAAAATAGGGCCTGAAGCAATCCTGTGGGTTTGTGGCCAGCTCACAAAAGAGCAACTTAAAAAATGGAGCTCAGGGTCACTGCAATTCACAAACCTGCAGAGTTATAAATGAAAACTAATGTCCAAAAATATGTTGAGGTAAGGCAAAGAAGAGGATCTGAATGCAAGACAGAATTGCAAGAAACAGATTTCAAGAGATAGATTGGACTCATCTTTAATGCACATGAAAAGCGGCAGACTTTCGACAATGATGCAGTTGGCCCAAAAGGGCGTATGCGTTTTTTCCTGATTATATCCAGGAAAAAACGCATACGCACTTTATGGGCAACGAAGCAAGCAAGCAATGCAAATGTGCACAACAAAGAAGTCTCACTTCCCACCGGTCAAAAGGGCCATCCTAAAAAACTGTAAAAACCAGAAATGCAGGACAGGCCATGGAGAACAGGGAGCCTTTATACGCTGATGGGCAGTGTGTGAACTGCCAAGAGCCACTCTGGAGAAGTGTATGGTGGTTCCTAAATCATCTAAAAAACAGAGCTACAGAGCATAGGACACTTCCAATCATGGGAGTATATCTAGGGAAGTCTAAAAATCAACAAGACACAAGCACACCACAGTTTAGGGCTACTCTGTTTACAAGAACCTCAACTTCAGTACACCTTAAATATCCCAGGAAAGAGAACAATGGATAAAGAAGATGTGGTACTTATGTACAATGGAATATCTCTTCACCATGAAATCAATGTAATAAGGCTAGTAGAAGGATAAAGAGTGGATTTAGGTCCGATAATACTACTTGAAATAAGTCAAACAGAAAAAGAAACATATCATAAGATATCACTTATAGAGGGAGGGTAAATATGGCTGCACAAGAAATGAATTACAGAACAGAACAGTGTCTCACATTTAGAAAACACACTTATGTCAGCTTAAGGGGAAAGGAGAGGTGGGGTGATGCATAAAACCAGAGTTTGAAATTAGCACAGATACCGTTCAATAAACCAAATAGGTATTAGACAAGATCTACACCTTGCTCAATGAACTGGCCTCAACACACCCTATACACCGCAGAGAAATATATCTGAGTAATAAGAATCTTAAAACCCATGTATTGATATATCTCCATAAGGGAATCAAGTGTGTGCAGAGCGGCACAAACACAGCAGTGAAAATGAGCTAAACCCCATTATAGAAATAAATTTTAAAAAGAAAACGCTGAAACAATGAAAGAGAAAAATTCTTACAAAATTCGCTCAGGGGCTGTGATGTAACCTGGATTGACCACATATAAACCCACAGCTGGATAAGACATAAGGCTGGACACTTGGGGCTGAGAGGATTGGTGAGTTTTGGTGAGCAACTGCCGAAAGTTTAATGCAATACTTCATGCTACTCAGTCCAAGGGTCCCAACACTCCAGGTTGAAGGGAATCTTCCTACAGCTAAACCATGCTTGGGAAACCCAGCGACTGGTATACCATATGATCGGGAAAGGTTTCTAAAACGCACCTCATTTTTCCTCTCCTGGGGCTCCGGATCGACATTCCAGCCGCTTTACTAACAACATCCCCACATGGAGTCAATGCCTTTAAGTTCTGGTATCGCACAGTCTGCAGTTAGTGCAGAGGATGAATGGGAATAGGGGGAACCAGTGAGAAACTAGCTGTAGCGGTTTCAATGGGCACATGTCACTCTAATGTCACATCAGTAAGAAGAATTAACCAAAGGCACAGCAAGGTGCCCCAGAAGAAAAATAGGGCTTCAAGGAATCCTGTGGTTATGGGGCAAGACCACAAAAATAAGAGCTGAAAAATGGAGCTAAGGGCCACTGCAATTCAAAAACCTGCAGAGTTATAAAGGCCAACTATATTCAAAAAATATATTGAGGTAAGGCTATGAAGAGGCAATGAAAGCAAGGCAGAATTGCAGGAAACCAATTTCAGGAGGTAGACTGGAATTGCATTGAAAACATATGAAGAGAGTCAGAACCTCGACAATGATGCACTTGGACAAAAAGGGCGTACGCGTTTTTTCCTGAATATATTCAGGAAAAAACGCATACGCCCTTTTTGGCCAACCAAGCAAACCTGCAAAGGAAATCGGCACTACAATGAAGTCTCACTTCCCCCAGGTCAAAAGGGCCATCTGAAAAAAGTGTAAAATCCAGAAAGGCAGGACAGGCCATGGAGAACTGGGAGCCTTGTTATGCTGATGGGCGGGATGTAAATTGCCAACAGACACTCGGGAGAAGTGTATGGTGTTTCCGGAAACATCTAAAAAACAAAGCAACAGAGCCTAGCGCACTTCCACTTATGGTCCTATAGCTTAGGGAAATTAAAATCAAAAAGACACAGCCACCCCAAAGTTTGGGACGGCTCTGTTTACAACAACCTCGTTTACAGTACAAGTTCAATATCACAGAAAGTGAAAAATGGATAAAGAAGTTTGGGTACTCAAGTACAATGCAATATCACTCAGCAATGAAATCTATGTCACCAGGCCCTTAGCAGCACAATGAGTGGATTCGGGTATGGTGATTCTAACTGAAATAAGTCACACAGAAAAAGAAACATCAATAAATATCACTAATACATGGAATGTAAACTTGGCTACAGAGGAACTGAATTACAAAACAGAACAGGGTCTCAAATTGAGAAAACCAACTTATGCTTGCTTAAGGGGAAAGGTGAGTTGGGGTGCTGCATAAAACCAGAGATTGAAATGAGCACAGATAAAGTTCCTTAAGCCAAATATGGAATAGACAAGAGCTACTCCTTGCTCAACGAAATCGACTCAACACCCCATATTAAACGCCTAAGAATGTACCTGACTAGTAAGTATCTTAAAACCTATGGATTGCTATGTCTCCGAAAGAGAATCAAGCGTGTGTACAGGGGCATAAACGCAGCAGTGATAGGATTGCAGAGGTTCGGTGAGCAAATGAAGACCCTTTGAAGTCATATTTCATGGTACCCATTCCAAGGGCCTCAACTCTCCAGGTTTAAGGTATTCTTCCTTCAGCTAAAACATGCATGTGGAACCTAGAGTATGATCAACCATGTGATCGGGAGACGTGTTCAAATATGTCTCAGTTTTCGTCCCCTGGTACTCGGGTGCAACATTCCCGATGCTTTACTAACACTCTCCACACTTGGAGAGTCAGCGCCTTTAACCTCCTGTTTGGCCCAGTTTGCAATTTCTGCGGAAGATGAACAGGAATAGGGAGAACCAATGAGAGACTAGCTGGAGGTGTCTGGACGGGCAAATTTAACTCTCATTTCCCACCAGGAAGAGGAATTAACCAAAGGCTCAGCGTGCCGTGCCGGAACCAGATTAGGGCATGAAGCCATCCTGCGGGGTTGCGGCCAGCTCAAAAGAAAGCAAGTTGAAGAAAGGAGCTCAGGGGCACTGTAATTCACAAACCTGCAGAGTTATAAATGACAGCTATCGTCCAAAAATATACTGAAGTAAGGCTGCCAAGAGGACTTGAAAGCGGGGCAGAATTGCAGGAAACCGATTTCAGGAGGTAGACTGGAATTGCATTGAAAGCATAGGAAAAGAGGCAGAACGTCCACAATGATGCACTTGGCCAAAAAGGGCGTATGCGTTTTTTCCTGAATATATTCAGGAAAAAACGCATACGCCCTTTTTGGCCAACCAAGCAAGCTTGCAAAGGAAATCTGCACTACAATGAAGTCTCACTTCCCCCCGGTCAAAAGGGCCATCTGAAAAAAGTGTAAAATCCAGAAAGGCAGGACAGGCCATGGAGAACTGGGAGCCTTGATATGCTGATGGGCGGGATGTAAATTGCCAACAGACACTCGGGAGAAGTGTATGGTGTTTCCTGAAACATCTAAAAAACAAAGCAACAGAGCCTAGGGCACTTCCACTTATGGTCCTATAGCTTAGGGAAATTAAAATCAAAAAGACACAGCCACCCCAAAGTTTGGGACGCCTCTGTTTACAAGAACCTCGTTTACAGTACAAGTTCAACATCGCAGAAAGTGAAAAATGGATAAAGAAGTTGTGGTATTTACTTACAAAGCAATATCACTCAGCAATGAAATCTATGTCATCAGGCCCTTAGCAGCACAATGAGTGGATTCAGGTATGATGATTCTACCTGAAATAAGTCACACAGAAAAAGAAACATCATAAGATATCAGTAATACACGGAATGTAAACTTGGCTACACAGGAACTGAATTACAGAACAGAACAGGGTCTCAAATTTAGAAAACCAACTTATGCTTGCTTAAGGGGAAAGGTGAGTTGGGGTGCTGCATAAAACCAGAGATGGAAATGAGCACAGATAAACTTCCTTAAGCCAAATATGGAATAGACAAGAGCTACTCCTTGATCAACGAATTGGACTCAACACACCATATTCAACGCCTAAGAATGTACCTGACTAGTAAGTATCTTAAAACCTATGGATTGCTATGTCTCCAAAAGAGAATCAAGCGTGTGTACAGGGGCATAAACGCAGCAGTGATAGGATTGGAGAGGTTCGGTGAGCAAACGAAGACCCTTTGAAGTCATATTGCATGGTACCCATTACACGGGTCTCAACTCTCCAGGTTTAAGGTATTCTTCCTTCAGCTAAAACATGCATGTGGAACCCAGAGTATGATCAACCGTGTGAACGGGAGACGTGTTCAAATATGTCTCAGTTTTCCTACCCTGGTACTCGGGTGCAACATTCCAGACGCTTTACTAACACTCTCCCCACTTGGAGAGTCAGCGCCTTTAACCTCCTGTTTGGTCCAGTTTGCAATTTCTGCGGAAGATGAACAGGAATAGGGAGAAACAATGAGAGACTAGCTGGAGGTGTCTGGACGGGCAAATTTAACTCTCATTTCCCACCAGGAAGAGGAAATAACCAAAGGATCAGCGTGCCGTGCCGGAACAAGATTAGGGCCTGAAGCCATCCTGCTGGGTTGCGGCCAGCTCACAAGAAAGCGAGTTGAAGAAAGGAGCTCATGGGCACTGTAATTCACAAACGTGCAGAGTTATAAATGACAGCTATCGTCCAAAAATATACTGAAGTAAGGCTGCCAAGAGGACTTGAAAGCGGGGCAGAATTGCAGGAAACCGATTTCAGGAGGTAGACTGGAATTGCATTGAAAGCATAGGAAAAGAGGCAGAACGTCCACAATGATGCACTTGGCCAAAAAGGGCGTATGCGTTTTTTCCTGAATATATTCAGGAAAAAACGCATACGCCCTTTTTGGCCAACCAAGCAAGCTTGCAAAGGAAATCTGCACTACAATGAAGTCTCACTTCCCCCCGGTCAAAAGGGCCATCTGAAAAAAGTGTAAAATCCAGAAAGGCAGGACAGGCCATGGAGAACTGGGAGCCTTGTTATGATGATGGGCGGGATGTAAATTGCCAACAGACACTCGGGAGAAGTGTATGGTGTTTCCTGAAACATCTAAAAAACAAAGCAACAGAGCCTAGGGCACTTCCACTTATGGTCCTATAGCTTAGGGAAATTAAAATCAAAAAGACACAGCCACCCCAAAGTTTGGGACGCCTGTGTTTACAAGAACCTCGTTTACAGTACAAGTTCAACATCGCAGAAAGTGAAAAATTGATAAAGAAGTTTTGGTATTTACTTACAAAGCAATATCACTCAGCAATGAAATCTATGTCATCAGGCCTTTAGCAGGACAATGAGTGGATTCAGGTATGATGATTCTAACTGAAATAAGTCACACAGAAAAAGAAACATCATAAGATATCAGTAATACACGGAATGTAACCATGGCTACACAGGAACTGAATTACAGAACAGAACAGGGTCTCAAATTTAGAAAACCAACTTATGCTTGCTTAAGGGGAAAGGTGAGTTGGGGTGCTGCATAAAACCAGAGATTGAAATGAGCACAGATAAAGTTCCTTAAGCCAAATATGGAATAGACAAGAGCTACTCCTTGCTCAACGAAATGGACTCAAAACCGCATATTAAACGCCTAAGAATGTACCTGACTAGTAAGTATCTTAAAACCTATGGATTGCTATGTCTCCGAAAGAGAATCAAGCATGTGTACAGGGGCATAAACGCAGCAGTGATAGGATTGGAGAGGTTCGGTGAGCAAATGAAGACCCTTTGAAGTCATATTGGATGGTACCCATTCCATGGGTCTCAACTCTCCAGGTTTAAGGTATTCTTCCTTCAGCTAAAACATGCATGTGGAACCCAGAGTATGATCAACCGTGTGAACGGGAGACGTGTTCAAATATATCTCAGTTTTCCTCCCCTGGTACTCGGGTGCAACATTCCAGACGCTTTACTAACACTCTCCTGTCTTGGAGAGTCAGCACCTTTAACCTCCTGTTTGGTCCAGTTTGCAATTTCTGCGGAAGATGAACAGGAATAGGGAGAACCAATGAGAGACTAGCTGGAGGTGTCTGGACGGGCAAATTTAACTCTCATTTCCCACCAGGAAGAGGAAATAACCAAAGGCTCAGCGTGCCGTGCCGGAACAAGATTAGGGCCTGAAGCCATCCTGCGGTGTTGCGGCCAGCTCACAAGAAAGCGAGTTGAAGAAAGGAGCTCAGGGGCACTGTAATTCACAAACCTGCAGAGTTATAAATGACAGCTATCGTCCAAAAATATACTGAAGTAAGGCTGCCAAGAGGACTTGAAAGCGGGGCAGAATTGCAGGAAACCGATTTCAGGAGGTAGACTGGAATTGCATTGAAAGCATAGGAAAAGAGGCAGAACGTCCCCAATGATGCACTTGGCCAAAAAGGGCGTATGCGTTTTTTCCTGAATATATTCAGGAAAAAACGCATACGCCCTTTTTGGCCAACCAAGCAAACTTGCAAAGGAAATCTGCACTACAATGAAGTCTCACTTCCCCCCGGTCAAAAGGGCCATCTGAAAAAAGTGGAAAATCCAGAAAGGCAGGACAGGCCATGGAGAACTGGGAGCCTTGTTATGCTGATGGGCGGGATGTAAATTGCCAACAGACACTCGGGAGAAGTGTATGGTGTTTCCTGAAACATCTAAAAAACAAAGCAACAGAGCCTAGGGCACTTCCACATATGGTCCTATAGCATAGGGAAATTAAAATCAAAAAGACACAGCCACCCCAAAGTTTGGGACGCCTCTGTTTACAAGAACCTCGTTTACAGTACAAGTTCAACATTGCAGAAAGTGAAAAATGGATAAAGAAGTTGTGGTATTTACTTACAAAGCAATATCACTCAGCAATGAAATCTATGTCATCAGGCCCTTAGCAGCACAATGAGTGGATTCAGGTATGATGATTCTACCTGAAATAAGTCACACAGAAAAAGAAACATCATAAGATATCAGTAATACACGGAATGTAAACTTGGCTACACAGGAACTGAATTACAGAACAGAACAGGGTCTCAAATTTAGAAAACCAACTTATGCTTGCTTAAGGGGAAAGGTGAGTTGGGGTGTTGCATAAAACCAGAGATGGAAATGAGCACAGATAAACTTCCTTAAGCCAAATATGGAATAGACAAGAGCTACTCCTTGATCAACGAATTGGACTCAACACACCATATTGAACGCCTAAGAATTTACCTGACTAGTAAGTATCTTAAAACCTATGGATTGCTATGTCTCCAAAAGAGAATCAAGCGTGTGTACAGGGGCATAAACGCAGCAGTGATAGGATTGGAGAGGTTCGGTGAGCAAACGAAGACCCTTTGAAGTCATATTGCATGGTACCCATTACACGGTTCTCAACTCTCCAGGTTTAAGGTATTCTTCCTTCAGCTAAAACATGCATGTGGAACCCAGAGTATGATCAACCGTGTGAACGGGAGACGTGTTCAAATATGTCTCAGTTTTCCTACCCTGGTACTCGGGTGCAACATTCCAGACGCTTTACTAACACTCTCCCCACTTGGAGAGTCAGCGCCTTTAAACTCCTGTTTGGTCCAGTTTGCAATTTCTGCGGAAGATGAACAGGAATAGGGAGAACCAATGAGAGACTAGCTGGAGGTGTCTGGACGGGCAAATTTAACTCTCATTTCCCACCAGGAAGAGGAAATAACCAAAGGATCAGCGTGCCGTGCCGGAACAAGATTAGGGCCTGAAGCCATCCTGCTGGGTTGCGGCCAGCTCACAAGAAAGCGAGTTGAAGAAAGGAGCTCATGGGCACTGTAATTCACAAACCTGCAGAGTTATAAATGACAGCTATCGTCCAAAAATATACTGAAGTAAGGCTGCCAAGAGGACTTGAAAGCGGGGCAGAATTGCAGGAAACCGATTTCAGGAGGTAGACTGGAATTGCATTGAAAGCATAGGAAAAGAGGCAGAACGTCCACAATGATGCACTTGGCCAAAAAGGGCGTATGCGTTTTTTCCTGAATATATTCAGGAAAAAACGCATACGCCCTTTTTGGCCAACCAAGCAAGCTTGCAAAGGAAATCTGCACTACAATGAAGTCTCACTTCCCCCCGGTCAAAAGGGCCATCTGAAAAAAGTGTAAAATCCAGAAAGGCAGGACAGGCCATGGAGAACTGGGAGCCTTGTTATGCTGATGGGCGGGATGTAAATTGCCAACAGACACTCGGGAGAAGTGTATGGTGTTTCCTTAAACATCTAAAAAACAAAGCAACAGAGCCTAGGGCACTTCCACATATGGTCCTATAGCATAGGGAAATTAAAATCAAAAAGACACAGCCACCCCAAAGTTTGGGACGACTCTGTTTACAAGAACCTCGTTTACAGTACAAGTTCAACATCGCAGAAAGTGAAAAATGGATAAAGAAGTTGTGGTATTTACTTACAAAGCAATATCACTCAGCAATGAAATCTATGTCATCAGGCACTTAGCAGCACAATGAGTGGATTCAGGTATGATGATTCTAACTGAAATAAGTCACACAGAAAAAGAAACATCATAAGATATCAGTAATACACGGAATGTAACCATGGCTACACAGGAACTGAATTACAGAACAGAACAGGGTCTCAAATTTAGAAAACCAACTTATGCTTGCTTAAGGGGAAAGGTGAGTTGGGGTGCTGCATAAAACCAGAGATTGAAATGAGCACAGATAAAGTTCCTTAAGCCAAATATGGAATAGACAAGAGCTACTCCTTGCTCAACGAAATGGACTCAAAACCGCATATTAAACGCCTAAGAATGTACCTGACTAGTAAGTATCTTAAAACCTATGGATTGCTATGTCTCCGAAAGAGAATCAAGCATGTGTACAGGGGCATAAACGCAGCAGTGATAGGATTGGAGAGGTTCGGTGAGCAAATGAAGACCCTTTGAAGTCATATTGGATGGTACCCATTCCATGGGTCTCAACTCTCCAGGTTTAAGGTATTCTTCCTTCAGCTAAAACATGCATGTGGAACCCAGAGTATGATCAACCGTGTGAACGGGAGACGTGTTCAAATATATCTCAGTTTTCCTCCCCTGGTACTCGGGTGCAACATTCCAGACGCTTTACTAACACTCTCCTGTCTTGGAGAGTCAGCGCCTTTAACCTCCTGTTTGGTCCAGTTTGCAATTTCTGCGGAAGATGAACAGGAATAGGGAGAACCAATGAGATACTAGCTGGAGGTGTCTGGACGGGCAAATTTAACTCTCATTTCCCACCAGGAAGAGGAAATAACCAAAGGATCAGCGTGCCGTGCCTGAACAAGATTAGGGCCTGAAGCCATCCTGCGGTGTTGCGGCCAGCTCACAAGAAAGCGAGTTGAAGAAAGGAGCTCAGGGGCACTGTAATTCACAAACCTGCAGAGTTATAAATGACAGCTATCGTCCAAAAATATACTGAAGTAAGGCTGCCAAGAGGACTTGAAAGCGGGGCAGAATTGCAGGAAACCGATTTCAGGAGGTAGAGTGGAATTGCATTGAAAGCATAGGAAAAGAGGCAGAACGTCCCCAATGATGCACTTGGCCAAAAAGGGCGTATGCGTTTTTTCCTGAATATATTCAGGAAAAAACGCATACGCCCTTTTTGGCCAACCAAGCAAACTTGCAAAGGAAATCTGCACTACAATGAAGTCTCACTTCCCCCCGGTCAAAAGGGCCATCTGAAAAAAGTGGAAAATCCAGAAAGGCAGGACAGGCCATGGAGAACTGGGAGCCTTGTTATGCTGATGGGCGGGATGTAAATTGCCAACAGACACTCGGGAGAAGTGTATGGTGTTTCCTGAAACATCTAAAAAACAAAGCAACAGAGCCTAGGGCACTTCCACATATGGTCCTATAGCATAGGGAAATTAAAATCAAAAAGACACAGCCACCCCAAAGTTTGGGACGCCTCTGTTTACAAGAACCTCGTTTACAGTACAAGTTCAACATCGCAGAAAGTGAAAAATGGATAAAGAAGTTGTGGTATTTACTTACAAAGCAATATCACTCAGCAATGAAATCTATGTCATCAGGCCCTTAGCAGCACAATGAGTGGATTCAGGTATGATGATTCTACCTGAAATAAGTCACACAGAAAAAGAAACATCATAAGATATCAGTAATACACGGAATGTAAACTTGGCTACACAGGAACTGAATTACAGAACAGAACAGGGTCTCAAATTTAGAAAACCAACTTATGCTTGCTTAAGGGGAAAGGTGAGTTGGGGTGCTGCATAAAACCAGAGATGGAAATGAGCACAGATAAACTTCCTTAAGCCAAATATGGAATAGACAAGAGCTACTCCTTGATCAACGAATTGGACTCAACACACCATATTCAACGCCTAAGAATGTACCTGACTAGTAAGTATCTTAAAACCTATGGATTGCTATGTCTCCAAAAGAGAATCAAGCGTGTGTACAGGGGCATAAACGCAGCAGTGATAGGATTGGAGAGGTTCGGTGAGCAAACGAAGACCCTTTGAAGTCATATTGCATGGTACCCATTACACGGGTCTCAACTCTCCAGGTTTAAGGTATTCTTCCTTCAGCTAAAACATGCATGTGGAACCCAGAGTATGATCAACCGTGTGAACGGGAGACGTGTTCAAATATGTCTCAGTTTTCCTACCCTGGTACTCGGGTGCAACATTCCAGACGCTTTACTAACACACTCCCCACTTGGAGAGTCAGCGCCTTTAAACTCCTGTTTGGTCCAGTTTGCAATTTCTGCGGAAGATGAACAGGAATAGGGAGAACCAATGAGAGACTAGCTGGAGGTGTCTGGGCGGGCAAATTTAACTCTCATTTCCCACCAGGAAGAGGAAATAACCAAAGGAGCAGCGTGCCGTGCCGGAACAAGATTAGGGCCTGAAGCCATCCTGCTGGGTTGCGGCCAGCTCACAAGAAAGCGAGTTGAAGAAAGGAGCTCATGGGCACTGTAATTCACAAACATGCAGAGTTATAAATGACAGCTATCGTCCAAAAATATACTGAAGTAAGGCTGCCAAGAGGACTTGAAAGCGGGGCAGAATTGCAGGAAACCGATTTCAGGAGGTAGACTGGAATTGCATTGAAAGCATAGGAAAAGAGGCAGAACGTCCACAATGATGCACTTGGCCAAAAAGGGCGTATGCGTTTTTTCCTGAATATATTCAGGAAAAAACGCATACGCCCTTTTTGGCCAACCAAGCAAGCTTGCAAAGGAAATCTGCACTACAATGAAGTCTCACTTCCCCCCGGTCAAAAGGGCCATCTGAAAAAAGTGTAAAATCCAGAAAGGCAGGACAGGCCATGGAGAACTGGGAGCCTTGTTATGATGATCGGCGGGATGTAAATTGCCAACAGACACTCGGGAGAAGTGTATGGTGTTTCCTGAAACATCTAAAAAACAAAGCAACAGAGCCTAGGGCACTTCCACATATGGTCCTATAGCATAGGGAAATTAAAATCAAAAAGACACAGCCACCCCAAAGTTTGGGACGACTCTGTTTACAAGAACCTTGTTTACAGTAGAAGTTCAACATTGCAGAAAGTGAAAAATGGATAAAGAAGTTGTGGTATTTACTTACAAAGCAATATCACTCAGCAATGAAATCTATGTCATCAGGCACTTAGCAGCACAATGAGTGGATTCAGGTATGATGATTCTAACTGAAATAAGTCACACAGAAAAAGAAACATCATAAGATATCACTAATATATGGAATGTAAACTTGGCTACACAGGAACTGAATTACAGAACAGAACAGGGTCTCAAATTTAGAAAACCAACTTATGCTTGCTTAAGGGGAAAGGTGAGTTGGGGTGCTGCATAAAACCAGAGATGGAAATGAGCACAGATAAAGTTCCTTAAGCCAAATATGGAATAGACAAGAGCTACTCCTTGATCAACGAATTGGACTCAACACACCATATTCAACGCCTAAGAATGTACCTGACTAGTAAGTATCTTAAAACCTATGGATTGCTATGTCTCCAAAAGAGAATCAAGCATGTGTACAGGGGCATAAACGCAGCAGTGATAGGATTGGAGAGGTTCGGTGAGCAAACGAAGACCCTTTGAAGTCATATTGCATGGTACCCATTACACGGGTCTCAACTCTCCAGGTTTAAGGTATTCTTCCTTCAGCTAAAACATGCATGTGGAACCCAGAGTACGATCAACCGTGTGAACGGGAGACGTGTTCAAATATGTCTCAGTTTTCCTACCCTGGTACTCGGGTGCAACATTCCAGACGCTTTACTAACACTCTCCCCACTTGGAGAGTCAGCGCCTTTAACCTCCTGTTTGGTCCAGTTTGCAATTTCTGCGGAAGATGAACAGGAATAGGGAGAACCAATGAGAGACTAGCTGGAGGTGTCTGGACGGGCAAATTTAACTCTCATTTCCCACCAGGAAGAGGAATTAAACAAAGGATCAGCGTGCCGTGCCGGAACAAGATTAGGGCCTGAAGCCATCCTGCGGGGTTGCGACCATCTCACAAGAAAGCGAGTTGAAGAATGGAGCTCATGGGCACTGTAATTCACAAACCTGCAGAGTTATAAATGACAGCTATCGTCCAAAAATATACTGAAGTAAGGCTGCCAAGAGGACTTGAAAGCGGGGCAGAATTGCAGGAAACCGATTTCAGGAGGTAGACTGGAATTGCATTGAAAGCATAGGAAAAGAGGCAGAACGTCCACAATGATGCACTTGGCCAAAAAGGGCGTATGCGTTTTTTCCTGAATATATTCAGGAAAAAACGCATACGCCCTTTTTGGCCAACCAAGCAAGTTTGCAAAGGAAATCTGCACTACAATGAAGTCTCACTTCCCCCCGGTCAAAAGGGCCATCTGAAAAAAGTGTAAAATCCAGAAAGGCAGGACAGGCCATGGAGAACTGGGAGCCTTGTTATGCTGATGGGCGGGATGTAAATTGCCAACAGACACTCGGGAGAAGTGTATGGTGTTTCCTGATGCATCTAAGAAACAAAGAAACAGAGACTAGGGCACTTCCACTTATGGTCCTATAGCTTAGGGAAATTAAAATCAAAAAGACACAGCCACCCCAAAGTTTGGGACGCCTCTGTTTACAAGAACCTCATTTACCGTACAAGTTCAATATCACAGAAAGTGAAAAATGGATAAAGAACTTGTGGTACTTACGTACAATGCAGTATCACTCAGCAATGAAATCTATGTCATCAGGCCCGTAGCAGCATAATGAGTGGATTCAGGTACGATGATTCTAACTGAAATAAGTCACACAGAAAAAGAAACATCATAAGATATCACTAATACACGGAATGTAAACTTGGCTACACAGGAACTGAATTCCAAAACAGAACAGGGTCTCAAATTTAGAAAACCAACTTATGCTTGCTTAAGGGGAAAGGTGAGTTGGGGTGCTGCATAAAACCAGAGATTGAAATGAGCACAGATAAAGTTCCTTAAGCCAAATATGGAATAGACAAGAGCTACTCCTTGCTCAACGAAATGGACTCAACACCCCATATTAAACGCCTAAGAATGTACCTGACTAGTAAGTATCTTAAAACCTATGGATTGCTATGTCTCCAAAAGAGAATCAAGCGTGTGTACAGGGGCATAAACGCAGCAGTGGTAGGATTGGAGAGGTTCGGTGAGCAAATGAAGACCCTTTGAAGTCATATTGCATGGTACCCATTACACGGGTCTCAACTTTCCAGGTTTAAGGTATTCTTCCTTCAGCTAAAACATGCATGTGGAACCCAGAGTATGATCAACCGTGTGAACGGGAGACGTGTTCAAATATGTCTCAGTTTTCCTCCCCTGGTACTCGGGTGCAACATTCCAGACGCTTTACTAACACTCTCCCGACTTGGAGAGTCAGTCCCTTTAACCTCCTGTTTGGCCCAGTTTGCAATTTCTGCGGAAGATGAACAGGAATAGGGAGAACCAATGAGGCACTAGCTGGGGGTGTCTGGACGGGCAAATTTAACTCTCATTTCCCACCAGGAAGAGGAACTAACCAAAGGCTCAGCGTGCCGTGCCGGAACCAGATTAGGGCCTGAAGCCATCCTGCGGTGTTGTGACCAGCTCAAAAGAAAGTGAGTTGAAGAAAGGAGCTCAGGGGCACTGTAATTCACAAACCTGCAGAGTTATAAATGACAGCTATCGTCCAAAAATATACTGAAGTAAGGCTGCCAAGAGGACTTGAAAGCGGGGCAGAATTGCAGGAAACCGATTTCAGGAGGTAGACTGGAATTGCATTGAAAGCATAGGAAAAGAGGCAGAACGTCCACTATGATGCACTTGGCCAAAAAGGGCGTATGCGTTTTTTCCTGAATATATTCAGGAAAAAACGCATACGCCCTTTTTGGCCAACCAAGCAAGCTTGCAAAGGAAATCTGCACTACAATGAAGTCTCACTTCCCCCCGGTCAAAAGGGCCATCTGAAAAAAGTGTAAAATCCAGAAAGGCAGGACAGGCCATGGAGAACTGGGAGCCTTGTTATGATGATGGGCGGGATGTAAATTGCCAACAGCCACTGGGGAGAAGTGTATGGTGTTTCCTGAAACATCTAAAAAACAAAGCAACAGAGCCTAGGGCACTTCCACTTATGGTCCTATAGCTTAGGGAAATTAAAATCAAAATGACACAGCCACCCCAAAGTTTGAGACGCCTCTGTTTACAAGAACCTCGTTTAGAGTACAAGTTCAACATCGCAGAAAGTGAAAAATGGATACAGAAGTTATGGTATTTACTTACAAAGCAATATCACTCAGAAATGAAATCTATGTCATCAGGCCCTTAGCAGCACAATGAGTGGATTTAGGTACGATGATTCTAACTGAAATAAGTCACACAGAAAAAGAAACATCATAAGATATCAGTAATACACGGAATGTAAACTTGGCTACACAGGAACTGAATTCCAAAACAGAACAGCGTCTCAAATTTAGAAAACCAACTTATGCTTGCTTAAGGGGAAAGTTGAGTTGGGGTGCTGCATAAAACCAGAGATTGAAATGAGCACAGATAAAGTTCCTTAAGCCAAATATGGAATAGACAAGAGCTACTCCTTGCTCAACGAAAAGGACTCAACACCCCATATTAAACGCCTAAGAATGTACCTGACTAGTAAGTATCTTAAAACCTATGGATTGCTATGTCTCCGAAAGAGAATCAAGCATGTGTACAGGGGCATAAACGCAGCAGTGATAGGATTGGAGAGGTTCGGTTAGCAAATGAAGACCCTTTGAAGTCATATTGCATGGTACCCATTCCACGGGTATCAACTACCCAGTTTTAAGGTATTCTTCCTTCAGCTAAAACATGCATGTGGAACCTAGAGTATGATCAACTGTGTGATCGGGAGACGTGTTCAAATATGTCTCAATTTACGTACCCTGGTACTCAGGTGCAACATTCCAGACGCTTTACTAACACTCTCCCGACTTGGAGAGTCAGTCCCCTTAACCTCTTGTTTGGCCCAGTTTGCAATTTCTGCGGAAGATGAACAGGAATAGCGAGAACCAATGAGAGACTAGCTGGAGGTGTCTGGACGGGCAAATTTAACTCTCATTTCCCACCAGGAAGAGGAATTAACCAAAGGCTCAGCGTGCCGTGCCGGAACCAGATTAGGGCCTGAAGCCATCCTGCGGTGTTGCGGCCAGGTCACAAGAAAGCGAGTTGAAGAAAGGAGCTCAGGGGCATTGTAATTCTCAAACCTGCAGAGTAATAAATGACAGCTATCGTCCAAAAATATACTGAAGTAAGGCTGCCAAGAGGACTTGAAAGTGGGGCAGAATTGCAGGAAACCGATTTCAGGAGGTAGACTGGAATTGCATTGAAAGCATAGGAAAAGAGGCAGAACGTCCACAATGATGCACTTGGCCAAAAAGGGCGTATGCGTTTTTTCCTGAATATATTCAGGAAAAAACGCATACGCCCTTTTTGGCCAACCAGGCAAGCTTGCAAAGGAAATCTGCACTACAATGAAGTCTCACTTCCCCCCGGTCAAAAGGGCCATCTGAAAAAAGTATAAAATCCAGAAAGGCCGGACAGACCATGGAGAACTGGGAGCCTTGTTATGCTGATGGGCAGGATGTAAATTGTCAACAGACACTCGGGAGAAGTGTATGGTGTTTCCTGAAACATCTAAAAACCAAAGCAACAGAGCCTAGGGCACTTCCACTTATGGTCCTATAGCTTAGGGAAATTAAAATAAAAAAGACACAGCCACCCCAAAGTTTGGGACGCCTCTGTTTACAAGAACCTCGTTTACCGTACAACTTCAATATCACAGAAAGTGAAAAATGGATAAAGAACTTGTGGTACTTACGTACAATGCAGTATCACTCAGCAATGAAATCTATGTCATCAGGCCCGTAGCAGCATAATGAGTGGATTCAGGTACGATGATTCTAACTGAAATAAGTCACACAGAAAAAGAAACATCATAAGATATCACTAATACACGGAATGTAAACTTGGCTACACAGGAACTGAATTCCAAAACAGAACAGGGTCTCAAATTTAGAAAACCAACTTATGCTTGCTTAAGGGGAAAGGTGAGTTGGGGTGCTGCATAAAACCAGAGATTGAAATGAGCACAGATAAAGTTCCTTAAGCCAAATATGGAATAGACAAGAGCTACTCCTTGCTCAACGAAATGGACTCAACACCCCATATTAAACGCCTAAGAATGTACCTGACTAGTAAGTATCTTAAAACCTATGGATTGCTATGTCTCCAAAAGAGAATCAAGCGTGTGTACAGGGGCATAAACGCAGCAGTGGTAGGATTGGAGAGGTTCGGTGAGCAAATGAAGACCCTTTGAAGTCATATTGCATGGTACCCATTACACGGGTCTCAACTTTCCAGGTTTAAGGTATTCTTCCTTCAGCTAAAACATGCATGTGGAACCCAGAGTATGATCAACCGTGTGAACGGGAGACGTGTTCAAATATGTCTCAGTTTTCCTCCCCTGGTACTCGGGTGCAACATTCCAGACGCTTTACTAACACTCTCCCGACTTGGAGAGTCAGTCCCTTTAACCTCCTGTTTGGCCCAGTTTGCAATTTCTGCGGAAGATGAACAGGAATAGGGAGAACCAATGAGGCACTAGCTGGGGGTGTCTGGACGGGCAAATTTAACTCTCATTTCCCACCAGGAAGAGGAACTAACCAAAGGCTCAGCGTGCCGTGCCGGAACCAGATTAGGGCCTGAAGCCATCCTGCGGTGTTGTGACCAGCTCAAAAGAAAGTGAGTTGAAGAAAGGAGCTCAGGGGCACTGTAATTCACAAACCTGCAGAGTTATAAATGACAGCTATCGTCCAAAAATATACTGAAGTAAGGCTGCCAAGAGGACTTGAAAGCGGGGCAGAATTGCAGGAAACCGATTTCAGGAGGTAGACTGGAATTGCATTGAAAGCATAGGAAAAGAGGCAGAACGTCCACTATGATGCACTTGGCCAAAAAGGGCGTATGCGTTTTTTCCTGAATATATTCAGGAAAAAACGCATACGCCCTTTTTGGCCAACCAAGCAAGCTTGCAAAGGAAATCTGCACTACAATGAAGTCTCACTTCCCCCCGGTCAAAAGGGCCATCTGAAAAAAGTGTAAAATCCAGAAAGGCAGGACAGGCCATGGAGAACTGGGAGCCTTGTTATGATGATGGGCGGGATGTAAATTGCCAACAGCCACTGGGGAGAAGTGTATGGTGTTTCCTGAAACATCTAAAAAACAAAGCAACAGAGCCTAGGGCACTTCCACTTATGGTCCTATAGCTTAGGGAAATTAAAATCAAAATGACACAGCCACCCCAAAGTTTGAGACGCCTCTGTTTACAAGAACCTCGTTTAGAGTACAAGTTCAACATCGCAGAAAGTGAAAAATGGATACAGAAGTTATGGTATTTACTTACAAAGCAATATCACTCAGAAATGAAATCTATGTCATCAGGCCCTTAGCAGCACAATGAGTGGATTTAGGTACGATGATTCTAACTGAAATAAGTCACACAGAAAAAGAAACATCATAAGATATCAGTAATACACGGAATGTAAACTTGGCTACACAGGAACTGAATTCCAAAACAGAACAGCGTCTCAAATTTAGAAAACCAACTTATGCTTGCTTAAGGGGAAAGTTGAGTTGGGGTGCTGCATAAAACCAGAGATTGAAATGAGCACAGATAAAGTTCCTTAAGCCAAATATGGAATAGACAAGAGCTACTCCTTGCTCAACGAAAAGGACTCAACACCCCATATTAAACGCCTAAGAATGTACCTGACTAGTAAGTATCTTAAAACCTATGGATTGCTATGTCTCCGAAAGAGAATCAAGCATGTGTACAGGGGCATAAACGCAGCAGTGATAGGATTGGAGAGGTTCGGTTAGCAAATGAAGACCCTTTGAAGTCATATTGCATGGTACCCATTCCACGGGTATCAACTACCCAGTTTTAAGGTATTCTTCCTTCAGCTAAAACATGCATGTGGAACCTAGAGTATGATCAACTGTGTGATCGGGAGACGTGTTCAAATATGTCTCAATTTACGTACCCTGGTACTCAGGTGCAACATTCCAGACGCTTTACTAACACTCTCCCGACTTGGAGAGTCAGTCCCCTTAACCTCTTGTTTGGCCCAGTTTGCAATTTCTGCGGAAGATGAACAGGAATAGCGAGAACCAATGAGAGACTAGCTGGAGGTGTCTGGACGGGCAAATTTAACTCTCATTTCCCACCAGGAAGAGGAATTAACCAAAGGCTCAGCGTGCCGTGCCGGAACCAGATTAGGGCCTGAAGCCATCCTGCGGTGTTGCGGCCAGGTCACAAGAAAGCGAGTTGAAGAAAGGAGCTCAGGGGCATTGTAATTCTCAAACCTGCAGAGTAATAAATGACAGCTATCGTCCAAAAATATACTGAAGTAAGGCTGCCAAGAGGACTTGAAAGTGGGGCAGAATTGCAGGAAACCGATTTCAGGAGGTAGACTGGAATTGCATTGAAAGCATAGGAAAAGAGGCAGAACGTCCACAATGATGCACTTGGCCAAAAAGGGCGTATGCGTTTTTTCCTGAATATATTCAGGAAAAAACGCATACGCCCTTTTTGGCCAACCAGGCAAGCTTGCAAAGGAAATCTGCACTACAATGAAGTCTCACTTCCCCCCGGTCAAAAGGGCCATCTGAAAAAAGTATAAAATCCAGAAAGGCCGGACAGACCATGGAGAACTGGGAGCCTTGTTATGCTGATGGGCAGGATGTAAATTGTCAACAGACACTCGGGAGAAGTGTATGGTGTTTCCTGAAACATCTAAAAACCAAAGCAACAGAGCCTAGGGCACTTCCACTTATGGTCCTATAGCTTAGGGAAATTAAAATCAAAAAGACACAGCCACCCCAAAGTTTGGGACGCCTCTGTTTACAAGAACCTCGTTTACCGTACAACTTCAATATCACAGAAAGTGAAAAATGGATAAAGAACTTGTGGTACTTACGTACAATGCAGTATCACTCAGCAATGAAATCTATGTCATCAGGCCCGTAGCAGCATAATGAGTGGATTCAGGTACGATGATTCTAACTGAAATAAGTCACACAGAAAAAGAAACATCATAAGATATCACTAATACACGGAATGTAAACTTGGCTACACAGGAACTGAATTCCAAAACAGAACAGGGTCTCAAATTTAGAAAACCAACTTATGCTTGCTTAAGGGGAAAGGTGAGTTGGGGTGCTGCATAAAACCAGAGATTGAAATGAGCACAGATAACGTTCTATAAGGCAAATATGGAATAGACAAGAGCTACTCCTTGCTCAACGAAATGGACTCAACACCCCATATTCAACGCCTAGGAATATACCTTCCTAGTAAGAATTATAAAAGCAATGGATTTATATATCTCTGTAAGAGAATCAAGAGTGTGTACAGCGGCATTAAAGCAGTGAAAATCAGCTAAATCCCATATTAAAAATAAATTTCTTAAACAAAACACAATGACAGTGAAATAGAGAGCAATACTTAAGTAATTCATTCAAGGCTTCTGATGCAACCTGCATTTACCATATCTACACCCAGAGCTGGGTGACACATAAGGCTGGACACTTGGGGCTCATAAGATTGGTGAGGTTCGGTGAGCAAATGCAGACCCTTTGAAGTCATATTTCATGGTACCCATTCCATGGGTCTCAACTCTCCAGGTTTAAGGGATTCTTCCTTCAGCTAAAACATGCATGTGGAACCCAGAGTATGATCCACCGTGTGATCGAGAAACGTGTTCAAATGTGTCTCACTTTTCGTTCCCTGGTACTCGGGTGCAACATTCCAGACGCTTTACTAACACTCTCCCGACTTGGAGAGTCAGTCCCTTTAACCTCCTGTTTGGCCCAGTTTGCAATTTCTGCGGAAGATGTACAGGAACAGGGAGAACCAATGAGAGACTAGCTGGAGGTGTCTGGACGGGCAAATTTAACTCTCATTTCCCACAGGGAAGAGGAATAAACCAAAGGCTCAGCATGCCGTGCCGGAACCAGATTAGGGCCTGAAGCAATCCTGCGGTGTTGTGGCCAGCTCAAAAGAAAGCGAGTTGAAGAAAGGAGCTCAGGGGCACTGTAATTCACAAACCTGCAGATTTATAAATGACAGCTATTGTCCGAAAATATACTGAAGTAGGGCTGCCAAGAGGACTTGAATGCGGGGCAGAATTGCAGGAAACCGATTTCAGGAGGAATCGGAATTGGATTGCATTTAAAACACAGGAAAAGAGGAAGAACGTCGACAATGATGCACTTGACCAAAAAGGGCGTATGTGTTTTTTCCTGAATATATTCAGGAAAAAACTCATACGCCCTTTTTGGCCAACCAAGCAAGCTTGCAAAGGAAATCTGCACTACAATGAAGTCTCACTTCCCCCCGGTCTAAAGGGCCATCTGAAAAAAGTGTAAAATCCAGAAAGGCAGAACAGGCCATGGAGAACTGGGAGCCTTGTTATGCTGATGGGCGGGATGTAAATTACCAACAGCCACTCTGTAGAAGTGTATGGTGTTTCCTGAAACATCTAAAAAACAAAGCAACAGAGCCTAGGGCACTTCCACTTATGGTCCTATAGTTTAGGGAAATTAAAATCAAAAAGACACAGCCACCCCAAAATTTGGGATGGCTCTTTTTACAGGAATCTCTTCTGCGGCACAAGTTAAATATCCCAGAGAGCAAATAATGGATAAAGAAGTTGCAGTACTTATGTACAACAGAATACCATCAGCAATGAAATCTATGTCACCAGGCCCGTACCAGCATAATGAGTGGATTGAGGCACGATGATTCTAAGTGAAAGAAGTCACACAGAAAAAGAAACATCATAAGGTATCACTAATACACGGAATGTGAACTTGGCTACACATGAACTGAATTACAAAACAGAACAGGGTCTCAAATTTAGAAAACCAACTTATGCTTGCTTAAGGGGGAAGGTGAGTTGGGGTGCTGCATAAAAGCAGAGTTTGAAATTAGCACAGATACCGTTCCATAAGCCAAATATGTAATAGACAAGACCTACCCCTTGCTCAACGAAATGGATTCAACAATGAGGTATCACCTCACACCTGGTAGAATAGGCATCATAGAAAACCTACAAACAAAAAATGCTGGAAAGGGTGTGGAGAAAAGGAACCCTCTTCCACTATTGTTGGGAATATAAATTGATACAGTCATTATGGAGAACAATATGGAATTTCTTAAGAAACTAACAATAGAATTACCATATGATACAGCAATCCCAGTACTGGACATATACCCAGACAAAACCATAAATCAAAAAGAGTCATTCACCGCAATGTTCATTGCATCACTATTTACAATATCGAGGTAATGGAAGCAACCTAAATGCCCACAGACAGACGAATGCATAAAGCTGTGGTACATATATAAAATGGAATATTACTAAGCCATGAAAAGGAATGAAATTGGGTCATTTGTAGAGATGTCGATGGATCTAGAGACTGTCATACAGAGTGAAGTAAGTCAGAAAGAGAAAAACAAATCTTGTATATTCATGCATATATGTGGAACCTAGAAAAACTGTACAGATTAACCATTTTGCAAGGCATAAATAGAGCAAACGTATGGACAACAAGGGGGGAAAGCTGTTGGGGGGGTGGTGGTGGGAGGAGTTGAGAGACTGGGATTGGCATGTATACATTTATATGTATAAAATAGATAACCAATAAGAACCTGCTGTATAAAAATATAAAATAAAATTCAAAATTAAAAAGAAATAAAATTTAAAAAATAAAACAGAAAAAACAATTATTCCCTGCACATACATGTATTTATATGAATAAATTATTTCCATGCTTATATCTGTAAATACAAAAAAGAGGAATAAAATCTACCTTGAACCAAAAACGAAAAAGAGAAAAAAACACAGAACCCACCAGTTACACAGAGGAAAACCGTATCAGGGCACTTGCTCCAGTTGTAAACAATTCTGAAGTTGGTCAGTGGTGGGGAATCGTCTCCCATTCAGCCAGCAGCCCCCACGCAACAAGCGTCCTCATTGCAAAGCTGGGGCACCGTGCCGAGGCATCTGTGAGTAAACGTGAGCTGAGCCCCAGGCCAGTTGCTGCTGAACTATTCCCACCCGTCCCAGGTAAAACACCTGAATATATACAAGGACTTGAAAGCCTAGAGGAAGGGCCATAGAGCCACATGAGTGACAGCATGCCGGCCGACTTGGTGCCTGCAGGCCAGCCAGGATGGTCCTGGCCCTGGGTGCTCTTCTGGAAGAATTCCATTTCCCTGCCTGAGATACCCGTCCTGTCCCTGCCCCCACTGCTTTTTTCCTTCCTCACCTCTGCCCAGGGAGAAATTCCAGCAGCAGGTATGGGTGACACATCCTCTTCTTTAGCAGGTGGCAGCCTGGCAACTGCTGCAGAAAGTCCAGCAGAGCCCCACTCACACTGGGCCACCCACAAAGCCGTGGCCTCTCACTCCCTCTCACCAGCCCAGCCCCGAGACTGCTGACAGGGCAGAGAAAATGGTGTCAGGCACGGCTTCAGGGGCTCTTGCTGCCTGGAGTGGTATTTATATTGATCTCAACCCAGGCACACCTGGGGAGGGCTGGCCGGCACGGTAAGGCTGCCCAGGTCAGCCAATCATCACCCCTCAGGGGCTCACAGTTGCAGAAAATGGAACTTGCTGAACCGGCCAGGTCCAAGGAACAGGTGTGGGCTCCTGAGAGTCAGGATAGACAAGGGGCTGCAGCTTTGGCTTGTTTTCTAATCATTTTATCTGGCCCATGAGTGGGAGACAACTTCAAGAAAACCCTCTCCTAATGAGAGGAACCCAGGAGTCAGGGAGAGGAGGGGTGGGTGGTGGTTGGAGACAGAGGCCTGGTGCCCCGGGTGCAGTGGAAGTCTCTGGAAGACCAGGTGGAGGGAGGCCTCACGGAGTGATGCCCAGGGTCACAGACCTGTCGCAGCTGCTGTTTGTTAGTTCAAGTCCTGCTCTGAGGTGCTCTGTGTCAGCTCTGAGCGACAGGTGAGCTGGGGGTGCTCTGCAATGAGGGCTATGTGCACGGTTCCTGTGTGCCCAGCCCTGCCACGGTACCTGCAAGGGTAGCTCTGCATCCTGGGAGGGGCCTGACCACGAGAGCCCCGTGGGCTGGGGTGGGGGTGGGGTACCTGCCCAGGTGAGCTCCATATTCTGGGATTGGTCTGACCACGAGAGCCCCATGGGCTGCTGGGGACCTGGTAAAGGATGTCAGGACAGTCAGTGAAGCCACCGAGGATATACCTCCAGTTGCTCCTAATTCCTACACCCTGCTTGTCATTCTACCAACCACCAGGACATGGTATTCTGTATTAGTCTTCAATGATGCCTTCTTTTGTATTCCATTAGTCCCAGAGTCACAAGAAATTTTGGCTTGTGAGTGGCAGGACTCAACATACAACTAAAACAATACTTCCGGGCCGTCTGGACCCAAGGGTGCAAAAATTCCCACACCATCTTTGGGGAAAGCTTAGCTAAAGACCTAAAAGTTCTACCTCTGGAAAAGGAAACCCTCCTTCAATATGCAGACGACATTCTGATCGCCAGCCCTTCTAAGGAGGCCTCTGAACTACCAAGCCAATAAAGGATAGAAGTTGTCCAAGAAAAAGCTCAAATATCACAGACTGCGGTGACCTGCCTGGGCTTCATTCTCACACAAGGTCAGAGAAGCCCATCCCAGGAAAGGGAAGAAACCATTTTCAGCCTTACCCATTTCTAAAACTAGAAGACAGCTTAGGGGTTCCTGGGGAGGCCAGGGTTTGCTGCTTCTGGATCCCTAACTACAGTCCACTAGCTGGGCCTCTATATGAAACACTGAAAGGAAAAGATGATGATCCTTTTGAATAGAATCCAGAAGTGGCCTTTCAAGAATGGAAAGAGCAGTCAATTCAGACCCTTGCCCTGGAACTCCCTAATTTAGCTAAACCCTTTGACCTTTACATTCCCGGTGAAAGGTGAATCGCCATTGGAGAATTAGTGCAAAAACTGGGACCACTTGAAATGGAACAATGCAAGAATGCCATCCAGGTAGGATAAACTACGGTCACTAAGGGGCTTGGCCCACTGCCACATCTGGCCAAGATACTGGCGGTATCTAAAAACCTGGAAATCAGCAGCCCAAAAGTCCACCTCCCTCCTAAGGGAAAAGGACCCCACGTGGTGATCCTAACCACCAACCATGCCCTGAAGTTGCAGGGTTCGCTCCGTGGGCACACCGACCTCGAGTGAGGAGGCCCTCCAACTCCAACATCCAGAGAGATAACCGGGGGCAACAGGGCACCATGACGACTCGTGTGAACATCACTTGACCTGGAGTTTCTCTCATAAAACAACAAGAGTGTGTCCCAAAAGAGTAGACTACTGCTTGCAGGACTTACTGCACCCAGCGGGGAGCTAATAATCTTGGCGGGGGAACAGTATACCACACTGTCACCATAGAAAAGCCTACAGACACCGTGATGATGGTGGCCAATAAGACCGGCTGAACTCCTGTTTACTTCAAAAGGCTGTTGACTCAGTAGCCATCATGGTCCTTATCACCACTGACCCTGGACTGTCTGGGAGTTGAGCGGGCAGGGCTCTGACACCTGGTGCTGTTTGTACGTTAATTCAGGGGCCTAATTGAAGAAAGCGCAGACTACTGGTCAGAGCATCTAGGCTGGCAGAAACGGTCAGCCTAAGGTGGCCGAACAAATGTGGGGCGGGGTGAAACCGGCCCCCACAGCGTCTCTGCACATCTCTTTCCTGGACCCTTAAAGGTCATTAGAATCTATAACACTTCCAATGCTGGTGCTCAGGTGGACGAGCAGGGAGGCAGGGGTCCTAGGGACAATCAACGTCACCGGGAGGCTGCTGGGGAGAAGCTCTGACCCTCGCCCCAGGGTATGAGGGCTCCCAACTCAGCACTCAGCAGTTACAGAAGAAAGGTCTGCACCCTCAGCACTCCAAGAATGAGGAACGGGACAAAAGGCAGAGGAGGGGTTTGTCCTCAGCAAAGCCCATTAAAAATCCCTGGGAGATAAACATAGAATCTGGGCAATAAAGTCAAGTCTAGCCTTTTTTATCCTTTGTGCTTTGTCTAATTTCACGTGCTCCTAGGGTCCCGCATGCAGAGGTTCCACACCCGGCACTTCAGACCAGATTTCCTAGTGCAGAATGGCTGGGTCGACACCTCAGCTCCTGGGGCCCAGTGCAGACTCCACGATATAGAGCCTGAGCTACAGCCAACCCGGCCCTCGAGAGCTCCGCCGCCTCCCTCCCTCCCACTGACTCTGACAGGATCTCTACACAGCAGCCCAGCCCACAGCCCACGGGGTAGTGCATGCTCTCACCTCTCCATTCTCTGATCAAAATATAAAGTTTCCTTTGCTTGTGAACCAAACTCAGTCTCGATCTGTTGGCCCCAATGACACTGGGCAGGGGGACACTTGTTGGGGTCCACTCTGGAGGATCAGTAACAGAAATTGAGACTATTGTAACCTCAATGAACAGATGTGTGAGCCAAACTGTAGTTAACATAGAACAGTGTATAAGGCTCGGGTAAAATAAGATGTTTCTAACACTTCCATTTGATATTTCCATCACTTTTTATAAGCAAGTTCAGTGAAAAGGTTTGTCTTATTTGTCAGGTCAATATTAGAGAAACGAAGTGATTTCTTTCCAAGGATGTACATCTAATAATCTTGGTTAAACCTTCAATCTTGTTTTAAATGCTTTTCCATTGAAAATGATACCTCTCTTTCAGCTCCCCCATTTCTGAGAAGTATAAAATCTTATAATTTATTATTACCAAAGGGGAAAGGTGGGAGGAGGGATAAATTAACAGTTTGGAATTAACACATACACACTGCTATGTATAAAATAGATCATCAACAAGGAACTACTGTATAGCACAGGGAACTACACTCAACATTTTGCAATAACCTATAAGGGGAAATAATCTGAAAAAGAATAGATATTTTTATTGACATCATCTATCAATGATAGTTAAAGTGTAGCCTAAGGGAAGCTGGTGGTGAGTGCTTCTGACCCTGAAGACTTCAATCATCTAAAGTTTGGACTCTGCCTACTTCCCAAGGCCCTTAATGAACATATGTGTAGCCGTAGCTTAAAAACTTCCCCAGTTTGGGTTTCGGGGAGACACTGATTTTGAAAAAGCCCTGGTGTTCTCCTTACATGAATGGGACTCTTCCTACTGCTAAAACATGTCTGTCACACCCAGAGGATGGTGTACCGTCTGATCGGGAAGAGTTTGGAAAAGGCATCTCATCTCCTCATCTCCTGGTGCTCGGGTTCACCCCTCCAGCGTCTTTACTAACAGTCTCCCCACTTGGAGATGTCAGCACTGTCAACATCCTGTTGCGTACAGTTTGGAATTTGTCCAGAGGATGAAGCGGAAGGATGAGGAACAATGAGAGACAAGTCCTAGGTGTTCAGACAGGCACATGTCACTCTAATTTCCAATCAGGAAGACGAATTGACCAAAGGCTAGGGTTGCCCATGGAAACAGTATAGGGCTTGAGGAAATCCCGCTGCTTTGTGGCCAGTTCCCATAAACACAAGTTGAACAATGGAACTCAGGGGCAGTAAAATTCACAAAACTGCAGAGTTGAAAATATCCATCACTGAAAAATGTCTTGAGGAAAGTCAGAGAAAAGGACTTGTAAGCAAGGGAGAATGGCAGGAAAGGGATTTGAGGAGGTAGAAAGGACTCGCCATTAAGCACAAGAAAAGGAGCTGAACATTGCCAACATTGCAGTTGGCCAAAAAGGGTGCATGCGTTTTTTTCTGTATATATTCAAGAAAAGGGCATACACTTTTTTAGCCAACCAAACAGGTGGGCACTGGAAGTCAATACTACAAAAGATATCACTTCGCATCAGTCAGAAGAGCCATCCTCATAAAGCGTAAACAACAGAAATGCAGGACAGGGCAACGAGAAGAGGGAGCTCTGTGAGACTTATAGTGGAAATGTATATTGCCAACGGCCATTCTGGAAAAGTGTATTGTGTTTACTAAAGCATCTAAAAAATGAGCTACAGAGCATAGGGCACTTGCACTCATGGGCGTATATCTTGGGAAAAACAAAAATCGAGAGGACACAGGCACCCCAATGTTTACCCCCTCTCTGTTTAAAAGATCCTCGACTAGGATATAACTTAAATGTCTCTGGAGGGAAAAAATGGATAGAGATGTGGTACTTAGGTAGAGTGGAATATTATTCAGCCTGGAAATCAATGAAATATGGCCAGTTGTAACAACTCCGGAGGAGTTACGTATGATCATTCTAAGTGACAGAATTCAAAAAGAAAAAGACACATATCATAAGATATCACTTAAAGGTGGAATCCAAAATGGCTACACATGAAATAAATTACAAAACAAAAACATAGTCAAATATGTAGAAAACACGCATAAGGCTGCTAAACGGGAAAGGTGGGGAGGGGTGAGGCATCATCCAGGAGGTTGAAATTAGCAAAGATACCATTCCAAATACCAAACTGATAATCAACAAGGCCTACACGGTAGCTAAAAGAACTGCACTCAGCACACTCAAGTCACCGGAAAAGAATATATACGACTGGTAAGAATCTGAAAAAGAATTTATTGATGACTCTCTGTACGTGAATCAAGTGGATGTACAGCAGCAAGAAACAGAGCTTTGAAAATCAGCTGTAACCAATATAGTAATAAATTGAAAAAAATAAACGACAGAGAGACAGAGAAAACCTCTTACAACTTTTCCTCAGGGACGGTGATGCAACATGGATTGAACACATCTAGACCCACAGCAGGATGAGACATAAGGCTGGAAACTGTTTGCGCTAAGAGAAATGTGAGGTTGGGTGAGGAAATGCACACCCTTTAAAGTAATACTACCTGGTACCCATTCAATGGGTCCCAAATCTGCAGGTTCAAGGGATCTTCCTACAGCTAAAACATGCATGGAAAACCCAGAGGACTGTACACCATGTGATCGGGAGATGTGTCTAAAATGCACCTCATTTATCCTCTCCTGGTGCTCCTGTTCACCATTCCAGCCACGTTACTTAGAATCTCCCCACTTGGAGAATCAGCACAGTTAAACTTTTGTTTCACACATTTTGCAAATTGTGAGGAGGATGAACGGGAAGAGGGGGAACCAATGAGAGAATAGTTGTAGGGGTTTGGACGGGCACATATCACTCTAATTTCCCATTAAGAATAAGAATTAAAGAAAGGCTCAGCCTGCCTCGCCGGAGCCAAAATAGGGCCTGAAGCAATCCTGTGGGTTTGTGGCCAGCTCACAAAAGAGCAACTTAAAAAATGGAGCTCAGGGTCACTGCAATTCACAAACCTGCAGAGTTATAAATGAAAACTAATGTCCAAAAATATGTTGAGGTAAGGCAAAGAAGAGGATCTGAATGCAAGACAGAATTGCAAGAAACAGATTTCAAGAGATAGATTGGACTCATCTTTAATGCACATGAAAAGCGGCAGACTTTCGACAATGATGCAGTTGGCCCAAAAGGGCGTATGCGTTTTTTCCTGATTATATCCAGGAAAAAACGCATACGCACTTTATGGGCAACGAAGCAAGCAAGCAATGCAAATGTGCACAACAAAGAAGTCTCACTTCCCACCGGTCAAAAGGGCCATCCTAAAAAACTGTAAAAACCAGAAATGCAGGACAGGCCATGGAGAACAGGGAGCCTTTATACGCTGATGGGCAGTGTGTGAACTGCCAAGAGCCACTCTGGAGAAGTGTATGGTGGTTCCTAAATCATCTAAAAAACAGAGCTACAGAGCATAGGACACTTCCAATCATGGGAGTATATCTAGGGAAGTCTAAAAATCAACAAGACACAAGCACACCACAGTTTAGGGCTACTCTGTTTACAAGAACCTCAACTTCAGTACACCTTAAATATCCCAGGAAAGAGAACAATGGATAAAGAAGATGTGGTACTTATGTACAATGGAATATCTCTTCACCATGAAATCAATGTAATAAGGCTAGTAGAAGGATAAAGAGTGGATTTAGGTCCGATAATACTACTTGAAATAAGTCAAACAGAAAAAGAAACATATCATAAGATATCACTTATAGAGGGAGGGTAAATATGGCTGCACAAGAAATGAATTACAGAACAGAACAGTGTCTCACATTTAGAAAACACACTTATGTCAGCTTAAGGGGAAAGGAGAGGTGGGGTGATGCATAAAACCAGAGTTTGAAATTAGCACAGATACCGTTCAATAAACCAAATAGGTATTAGACAAGATCTACACCTTGCTCAATGAACTGGCCTCAACACACCCTATACACCGCAGAGAAATATATCTGAGTAATAAGAATCTTAAAACCCATGTATTGATATATCTCCATAAGGGAATCAAGTGTGTGCAGAGCGGCACAAACACAGCAGTGAAAATGAGCTAAACCCCATTATAGAAATAAATTTTAAAAAGAAAACGCTGAAACAATGAAAGAGAAAAATTCTTACAAAATTCGCTCAGGGGCTGTGATGTAACCTGGATTGACCACATATAAACCCACAGCTGGATAAGACATAAGGCTGGACACTTGGGGCTGAGAGGATTGGTGAGCTTTGGTGAGCAACTGCCGAAAGTTTAATGCAATACTTCATGCTACTCAGTCCAAGGGTCCCAACACTCCAGGTTGAAGGGAATCTTCCTACAGCTAAACCATGCTTGGGAAACCCAGTGACTGGTATACCATATGATCGGGAAAGGTTTCTAAAACGCACCTCATTTTTCCTCTCCTGGGGCTCCGGATCGACATTCCAGCCGCTTTACTAACAACATCCCCACATGGAGTCAATGCCTTTAAGTTCTGGTATCGCACAGTCTGCAGTTAGTGCAGAGGATGAATGGGAATAGGGGGAACCAGTGAGAAACTAGCTGTAGCGGTTTCAATGGGCACATGTCACTCTAATGTCACATCAGTAAGAAGAATTAACCAAAGGCACAGCAAGGTGCCCCAGAAGAAAAATAGGGCTTCAAGGAATCCTGTGGTTATGGGGCAAGACCACAAAAATAAGAGCTGAAAAATGGAGCTAAGGGCCACTGCAATTCAAAAACCTGCAGAGTTATAAAGGCCAACTATATTCAAAAAATATATTGAGGTAAGGCTATGAAGAGGCAATGAAAGCAAGGCAGAATTGCAGGAAACCAATTTCAGGAGGTAGACTGGAATTGCATTGAAAACATATGAAGAGAGTCAGAACATCGACAATGATGCACTTGGACAAAAAGGGCGTATGCGTTTTTTCCTGAATATATTCAGGAAAAAACGCATACGCCCTTTTTGGCCAACCAAGCAAACCTGCAAAGGAAATCGGCACTACAATGAAGTCTCACTTCCCCCAGGTCAAAAGGGCCATCTGAAAAAAGTGTAAAATCCAGAAAGGCAGGACAGGCCATGGAGAACTGGGAGCCTTGTTATGCTGATGGGCGGGATGTAAATTGCCAACAGACACTCGGGAGAAGTGTATGGTGTTTCCGGAAACATCTAAAAAACAAAGCAACAGAGCCTAGCGCACTTCCACTTATGGTCCTATAGCTTAGGGAAATTAAAATCAAAAAGACACAGCCACCCCAAAGTTTGGGACGCCTGTGTTTACAAGAACCTCGTTTACAGTACAAGTTCAACATCGCAGAAAGTGAAAAATTGATAAAGAAGTTTTGGTATTTACTTACAAAGCAATATCACTCAGCAATGAAATCTATGTCATCAGGCCTTTAGCAGGACAATGAGTGGATTCAGGTATGATGATTCTAACTGAAATAAGTCACACAGAAAAAGAAACATCATAAGATATCAGTAATACACGGAATGTAACCATGGCTACACAGGAACTGAATTACAGAACAGAACAGTGTCTCAAATTTAGAAAACCAACTTATGCTTGCTTAAGGGGAAAGGTGAGTTGGGGTGCTGCATAAAACCAGAGATTGAAATGAGCACAGATAAAGTTCCTTAAGCCAAATATGGAATAGACAAGAGCTACTCCTTGCTCAACGAAATGGACCCCACACCGCATATTAAACGCCTAAGAATGTACCTGACTAGTAAGTATCTTAAAACCTATGGATTGCTATGTCTCCAAAAGAGAATCAAGCGTGTGTACAGGGGCATAAACACAGCAGTGATAGGATTGGAGAGGTTTGGTGAGCAGATGAAGACCCTTTGAAGTCATATTGCATGGTACCCATTACACGGGTCTCAACTCTCCAGGTTTAAGGTATTATTCCTTCAGCTAAAACATGCATGTGGAACCCAGAGTATGATCAACCGTGTGAACGGGAGACGTGTTCAAATATGTCTCAGTTTTCCTCCCCTGGTACTTGGGTGCAACATTCCAGACGCTTTACCAACACTCTCCCAACTTGGAGAGTCAGCGCCTTTAACCTCCTGTTTGGCCCAGTTTGCAATTTTTGCGGAAGATGAACAGGAATAGGGAGAACCAATGAGAGACTAGCTGGAGGTGTCTGGACGGGCAAATTTAACTCTCATTACCCACCAGGAAGAGGAAATAACCAAAGGCTCAGTGTGCCGTGCAGAACCAGATTAGGGCCTGAAGCCATCCTGCGGTATTGCGGCCAGCTCAAAAGAAAGCGAGTTGAAGAAAGGAGCTCAGGGGCACTGTAATTCACAAACCTGCAGAGTTATAAATGACAGCTATCATCCAAAAATATACTGAAGTAAGGCTGCCAAGAGGACTTGAAAGCGGGGCAGAATTGCAGGAAACCGATTTCAGGAGGTAGACTGGAATTGCATTGAAAGCATAGGAAAAGAGGCAGAACATCCACAATGATGCACTTGGCCAAAAAGGGCGTATGCATTTTTTCCTGAATATATTCAGGAAAAAACGTATACGCCCTTTTTGGCCAACCAAGCAAGCTTGCAAAGGAAATCTGCACTACAATGAAGTCTCACTTCCCCCCGGTCAAAAGGGCCATCTGAAAAAAGTGTAAAATCCAGAAAGGCAGGACAGGCCATGGAGAACTGGGAGCCTTGTTATGCTGATGGGCGGGATGTAAATTGCCAACAGACACTCGGGAGAAGTGTATGGTGTTTCCTGAAACATCTAAAAAACAAAGCAACAGAGCCTAGGGCACTTCCACTTATGGTCCTATAGCTTAGGGAAATTAAAATCAAAAAGACACAGCCACCCCAAAGTTTGGGACGCCTCTGTTTGCAAGAACCTCGTTTACAGTACAAGTTCAACATCGCAGAAAGTGAAAAATGGATAAAGAAGTTGTGGTATTTACTTACAAAGCAATATCACTCAGCAATGAAATCTATGTCATCAGGCCCTTAGCAGCACAATGAGTGGATTCAGGTATGATGATTCTAACTGAAATAAGTCACACAGAAAAAGAAACATCATAAGATATCACTAATACACGGAATGTAAACTTGGCTACACAGGAACTGAATTACAGAACAGAACAGGGTCTCAAATTTAGAAAACCAACTTATGCTTGCTTAAGGGGAAAGGTGAGTTGGGGTGCTGCATAAAACCAGAGATGGAAATGAGCACAGATAAACTTCCTTAAGCCAAATATGGAATAGACAAGAGCTACTCCTTGATCAACGAATTGGACTCAACACACCATATTCAACGCCTAAGAATGTACCTGACTAGTAAGTATCTTAAAACCTATGGATTGCTATGTCTCCAAAAGAGAATCAAGCGTGTGTACAGGGGCATAAACGCAGCAGTGATAGGATTGGAGAGGTTCGGTGAGCAAACGAAGACCCTTTGAAGTCATATTGCATGGTACCCATTACACGGGTCTCAACTCTCCAGGTTTAAGGTATTCTTCCTTCAGCTAAAACATGCATGTGGAACCCAGAGTATGATCAACCGTGTGAACGGGAGACGTGTTCAAATATGTCTCAGTTTTCCTACCCTGGTACTCGGGTGCAACATTCCAGACGCTTTACTAACACTCTCCCCACTTGGAGAGTCAGCGCCTTTAACCTCCTGTTTGGTCCAGTTTGCAATTTCTGCGGAAGATGAACAGGAATAGGGAGAACCAATGAGAGACTAGCTGGAGGTGTCTGGACGGGCAAATTTAACTCTCATTTCCCACCAGGAAGAGGAAATAACCAAAGGATCAGCGTGCCGTGCCGGAACAAGATTAGGGCCTGAAGCCATCCTGCTGGGTTGCGGCCAGCTCACAAGAAAGCGAGTTGAAGAAAGGAGCTCATGGGCACTGTAATTCACAAACCTGCAGAGTTATAAATGACAGCTATCGTCCAAAAATATACTGAAGTAAGGCTGCCAAGAGGACTTGAAAGCGGGGCAGAATTGCAGGAAACCGATTTCAGGAGGTAGACTGGAATTGCATTGAAAGCATAGGAAAAGAGGCAGAACGTCCACAATGATGCACTTGGCCAAAAAGGGCGTATGCGTTTTTTCCTGAATATATTCAGGAAAAAACGCATACGCCCTTTTTGGCCAACCAAGCAAGCTTGCAAAGGAAATCTGCACTACAATGAAGTCTCACTTCCCCCCGGTCAAAAGGGCCATCTGAAAAAAGTGTAAAATCCAGAAAGGCAGGACAGGCCATGGAGAACTGGGAGCCTTGTTATGATGATGGGCGGGATGTAAATTGCCAACAGACACTCAGGAGAAGTGTATGGTGTTTCCTGAAACATCTAAAAAACAAAGCAACAGAGCCTAGCGCACTTCCACTTATGGTCCTATAGCTTAGGGAAATTATAATCAAAAAGACACAGCCACCCCAAAGTTTGGGACGGCTCTGTTTACAACAACCTCGTTTACAGTACAAGTTCAATATCACAGAAAGTGAAAAATGGATAAAGAAGTTTGGGTACTCAAGTACAATGCAATATCACTCAGCAATGAAATCTATGTCACCAGGCCCTTAGCAGCACAATGAGTGGATTCGGGTATGGTGATTCTAACTGAAATAAGTCACACAGAAAAAGAAACATCAATAAATATCACTAATACATGGAATGTAAACTTGGCTACAGAGGAACTGAATTACAAAACAGAACAGGGTCTCAAATTGAGAAAACCAACTTATGCTTGCTTAAGGGGAAAGGTGAGTTGGGGTGCTGCATAAAACCAGAGATTGAAATGAGCACAGATAAAGTTCCTTAAGCCAAATATGGAATAGACAAGAGCTACTCCTTGCTCAACGAAATCGACTCAACACCCCATATTAAACGCCTAAGAATGTACCTGACTAGTAAGTATCTTAAAACCTATGGATTGCTATGTCTCCGAAAGAGAATCAAGCGTGTGTACAGGGGCATAAACGCAGCAGTGATAGGATTGGAGAGGTTCGGTGAGCAAATGAAGACCCTTTGAAGTCATATTTCATGGTACCCATTCCAAGGGCCTCAACTCTCCAGGTTTAAGGTATTCTTCCTTCAGCTAAAACATGCATGTGGAACCTAGAGTATGATCAACCATGTGATCGGGAGACGTGTTCAAATATGTCTCAGTTTTCGTCCCCTGGTACTCGGGTGCAACATTCCCGATGCTTTACTAACACTCTCCACACTTGGAGAGTCAGCGCCTTTAACCTCCTGTTTGGCCCAGTTTGCAATTTCTGCGGAAGATGAACAGGAATAGGGAAAACCAATGAGAGACTAGCTGAAGGTGTCTGGACGGGCAAATTTAACTCTCATTTCCCACCAGGAAGAGGAATTAACCAAAGGCTCAGCGTGCCGTGCCGGAACCAGATTAGGGCATGAAGCCATCCTGCGGGGTTGCGGCCAGCTCAAAAGAAAGCAAGTTGAAGAAAGGAGCTCAGGGGCACTGTAATTCACAAACCTGCAGAGTTATAAATGACAGCTATCGTCCAAAAATATACTGAAGTAAGGCTGCCAAGAGGACTTGAAAGCGGGGCAGAATTGCAGGAAACCGATTTCAGGAGGTAGACTGGAATTGCATTGAAAGCATAGGAAAAGAGGCAGAACGTCCACAATGATGCACTTGGCCAAAAAGGGCGTATGCGTTTTTTCCTGAATATATTCAGGAAAAAACGCATACGCCCTTTTTGGCCAACCAAGCAAGCTTGCAAAGGAAATCTGCACTACAATGAAGTCTCACTTCCCCCCGGTCAAAAGGGCCATCTGAAAAAAGTGTAAAATCCAGAAAGGCAGGACAGGCCATGGAGAACTGGGAGCCTTGTTATGCTGATGGGCGGGATGTAAATTGCCAACAGACACTCGGGAGAAGTGTATGGTGTTTCCTGAAACATCTAAAAAACAAAGCAACAGAGCCTAGGGCACTTCCACTTATGGTCCTATAGCTTAGGGAAATTAAAATCAAAAAGACACAGCCACCCCAAAGTTTGGGACGCCTCTGTTTACAAGAACCTCGTTTACAGTACAAGTTCAATATCACAGAAAGAGAAAAATGGATAAAGAACTTGTGGTACTTACGTACAATGCAGTATCACTCAGCAATGAAATCTATGTCATCAAGCCCGTAGCAGCATAATGAGTGGATTCAGGTATAATGATTCTAACTGAAATAAGTCACACAGAAAAAGAAACATCATAAGATATCACTAATACACGGAATGTAAACTTGGCTACACAGGAACTGAATTACAGAACAGAACAGGGTCTCAAATTTAGAAAACCAACTTATGCTTGCTTAAGGGGAAAGGTGAGTTGGGGTGCTGCATAAAACCAGAGATTGAAATGAGCACAGATAAAGTTCCTTAAGCCAAATATGGAATAGACAAGAGCTACTCCTTGCTCAACGAAATGGACTCCACACCGCATATTAAACGCCTAAGAATGTACCTGACTAGTAAGTATCTTAAAACCTATGGATTGCTATGTCTCCAAAAGAGAATCAAGCGTGTGTACAGGGGCATAAACACAGCAGTGATAGGATTGGAGAGGTTTGGTGAGCAGATGAAGACCCTTTGAAGTCATATTGCATGGTACCCATTACACGGGTCTCAACTCTCCAGGTTTAAGGTATTATTCCTTCAGCTAAAACATGCATGTGGAACCCAGAGTATGATCAACCGTGTGAACGGGAGACGTGTTCAAATATGTCTCAGTTTTCCTCCCCTGGTACTCGGGTGCAACATTCCAGACGCTTTACTAACACTCTCCTGTCTTGGAGAGTCAGCGCCTTTAACCTCCTGTTTGGTCCAGTTTGCAATTTCTGCGGAAGATGAACAGGAATAGGGAGAACCAATGAGAGACTAGCTGGAGGTGTCTGGACGGGCAAATTTAACTCTCATTTCCCACCAGGAAGAGGAAATAACCAAAGGCTCAGCGTGCCGTGCCGGAACAAGATTAGGGCCTGAAGCCATCCTGCGGTGTTGCGGCCAGGTCACAAGAAAGCGAGTTGAAGAAAGGAGCTCAGGGGCACTGTAATTCACAAACCTGCAGAGTTATAAATGACAGCTATCGTCCAAAAATATACTGAAGTAAGGCTGCCAAGAGGACTTGAAAGCGGGGCAGAATTGCAGGAAACCGATTTCAGGAGGTAGACTGGAATTGCATTGAAAGCATAGGAAAAGAGGCAGAACGTCCCCAATGATGCACTTGGCCAAAAAGGGCGTATGCGTTTTTTCCTGAATATATTCAGGAAAAAACGCATACGCCCTTTTTGGCCAACCAAGCAAACTTGCAAAGGAAATCTGCACTACACTGAAGTCTCACTTCCCCCCGGTCAAAAGGGCCATCTGAAAAAAGTGGAAAATCCAGAAAGGCAGGACAGGCCATGGAGAACTGGGAGCCTTGTTATGCTGATGGGCGGGATGTAAATTGCCAACAGACACTCGGGAGAAGTGTATGGTGTTTCCTGAAACATCTAAAAAACAAAGCAACAGAGCCTAGGGCACTTCCACATATGGTCCTATAGCATAGGGAAATTAAAATCAAAAAGACACAGCCACCCCAAAGTTTGGGACGCCTCTGTTTACAAGAACCTCGTTTACAGTACAAGTTCAACATCGCAGAAAGTGAAAAATGGATAAAGAAGTTGTGGTATTTACTTACAAAGCAATATCACTCAGCAATGAAATCTATGTCATCAGGCCCTTAGCAGCACAATGAGTGGATTCAGGTATGATGATTCTAACTGAAATAAGTCACACAGAAAAAGAAACATCATAAGATATCACTAATACACGGAATGTAAACTTGGCTACACAGGAACTGAATTACAGAACAGAACAGGGTCTCAAATTTAGAAAACCAACTTATGCTTGCTTAAGGGGAAAGGTGAGTTGGGGTGCTGCATAAAACCAGAGATGGAAATGAGCACAGATAAACTTCCTTAAGCCAAATATGGAATAGACAAGAGCTACTCCTTGATCAACGAATTGGACTCAACACACCATATTCAACGCCTAAGAATGTACCTGACTAGTAAGTATCTTAAAACCTATGGATTGCTATGTCTCCAAAAGAGAATCAAGCGTGTGTACAGGGGCATAAACGCAGCAGTGATAGGATTGGAGAGGTTCGGTGAGCAAACGAAGACCCTTTGAAGTCATATTGCATGGTACCCATTACACGGGTCTCAACTCTCCAGGTTTAAGGTATTCTTCCTTCAGCTAAAACATGCATGTGGAACCCAGAGTATGATCAACCGTGTGAACGGGAGACGTGTTCAAATATGTCTCAGTTTTCCTACCATGGTACTCGGGTGCAACATTCCAGACGCTTTACTAACACTCTCCCCACTTGGAGAGTCAGCGCCTTTAACCTCCTGTTTGGTCCAGTTTGCAATTTCTGCGGAAGATGAACAGGAATAGGGAGAACCAATGAGAGACTAGCTGGAGGTGTCTGGACGGGCAAATTTAACTCTCATTTCCCACCAGGAAGAGGAAATAACCAAAGGATCAGCGTGCCGTGCCGGAACAAGATTAGGGCCTGAAGCCATCCTGCTGGGTTGCGGCCAGCTCACAAGAAAGCGAGTTGAAGAAAGGAGCTCATGGGCACTGTAATTCACAAACCTGCAGAGTTATAAATGACAGCTATCGTCCAAAAATATACTGAAGTAAGGCTGCCAAGAGGACTTGAAAGCGGGGCAGAATTGCAGGAAACCGATTTCAGGAGGTAGACTGGAATTGCATTGAAAGCATAGGAAAAGAGGCAGAACGTCCACAATGATGCACTTGGCCAAAAAGGGCGTATGCGTTTTTTCCTGAATATATTCAGGAAAAAACGCATACGCCCTTTTTGGCCAACCAAGCAAGCTTGCAAAGGAAATCTGCACTACAATGAAGTCTCACTTCCCCCCGGTCAAAAGGGCCATCTGAAAAAAGTGTAAAATCCAGAAAGGCAGGACAGGCCATGGAGAACTGGGAGCCTTGTTATGATGATGGGCGGGATGTAAATTGCCAACAGACACTCGGGAGAAGTGTATGGTGTTTCCTGAAACATCTAAAAAACAAAGCAACAGAGCCTAGGGCACTTCCACATATGGTCCTATAGCATAGGGAAATTAAAATCAAAAAGACACAGCCACCCCAAAGTTTGGGACGACTCTGTTTACAAGAACCTCGTTTACAGTACAAGTTCAACATCGCAGAAAGTGAAAAATGGATAAAGAAGTTGTGGTATTTACTTACAAAGCAATATCACTCAGCAATGAAATCTATGTCATCAGGCACTTAGCAGCACAATGAGTGGATTCAGGTATGATGATTCTAACTGAAATAAGTCACACAGAAAAAGAAACATCATAAGATATCACTAATACATGGAATGTAAACTTGGCTACACAGGAACTGAATTACAGAACAGAACAGGGTCTCAAATTTAGAAAACCAACTTATGCTTGCTTAAGGGGAAAGGTGAGTTGGGGTGCTGCATAAAACCAGAGATGGAAATGAGCACAGATAAAGTTCCTTAAGCCAAATATGGAATAGACAAGAGCTACTCCTTGATCAACGAATTGGACTCAACACACCATATTCAACGCCTAAGAATGTACCTGACTAGTAAGTATCTTAAAACCTATGGATTGCTATGTCTCCAAAAGAGAATCAAGCATGTGTACAGGGGCATAAACGCAGCAGTGATAGGATTGGAGAGGTTTGGTGAGCAGATGAAGACCCTTTGAAGTCATATTGCATGGTACCCATTACACGGGTCTCAACTCTCCAGGTTTAAGGTATTATTCCTTCAGCTAAAACATGCATGTGGAACCCAGAGTATGATCAACCGTGTGAACGGGAGACGTGTTCAAATATGTCTCAGTTTTCCTCCCCTGGTACTTGGGTGCAACATTCCAGACGCTTTGCCAACACTCTCCCCACTTGGAGAGTCAGCGCCTTTAACCTCCTGTTTGGCCCAGTTTGCAATTTTTGCGGAAGATGAACAGGAATAGGGAGAACCAATGAGAGACTAGCTGGAGGTGTCTGGACGGGCAAATTTAACTCTCATTTCCCACCAGGAAGAGGAAATAACCAAAGGCTCAGTGTGCCGTGCAGAACCAGATTAGGGCCTGAAGCCATCCTGCGGTATTGCGGCCAGCTCAAAAGAAAGCGAGTTGAAGAAAGGAGCTCAGGGGCACTGTAATTCACAAACCTGCAGAGTTATAAATGACAGCTATCATCCAAAAATATACTGAAGTAAGGCTGCCAAGAGGACTTGAAAGCGGGGCAGAATTGCAGGAAACCGATTTCAGGAGGTAGACTGGAATTGCATTGAAAGCATAGGAAAAGAGGCAGAACGTCCACAATGATGCACTTGGCCAAAAAGGGCGTATGCATTTTTTCCTGAATATATTCAGGAAAAAACGCATACGCCCTTTTTGGCCAACCAAGCAAGCTTGCAAAGGAAATCTGCACTACAATGAAGTCTCACTTCCCCCCGGTCAAAAGGGCCATCTGAAAAAAGTGTAAAATCCAGAAAGGCAGGACAGGCCATGGAGAACTGGGAGCCTTGTTATGCTGATGGGCGGGATGTAAATTGCCAACAGACACTCGGGAGAAGTGTATGGTGTTTCCTGAAACATCTAAAAAACAAAGCAACAGAGCCTAGGGCACTTCCACTTATGGTCCTATAGCTTAGGGAAATTAAAATCAAAAAGACACAGCCACCCCAAAGTTTGGGACGCCTGTGTTTACAAGAACCTCGTTTACAGTACAAGTTCAACATCGCAGAAAGTGAAAAATTGATAAAGAAGTTTTGGTATTTACTTACAAAGCAATATCACTCAGCAATGAAATCTATGTCATCAGGCCTTTAGCAGGACAATGAGTGGATTCAGGTATGATGATTCTAACTGAAATAAGTCACACAGAAAAAGAAACATCATAAGATATCAGTAATACACGGAATGTAACCATGGCTACACAGGAACTGAATTACAGAACAGAACAGGGTCTCAAATTTAGAAAACCAACTTATGCTTGCTTAAGGGGAAAGGTGAGTTGGGGTGCTGCATAAAACCAGAGATTCAAATGAGCACAGATAAAGTTCCTTAAGCCAAATATGGAATAGACAAGAGCTACTCCTTGCTCAACGAAATGGACTCAAAACCGCATATTAAACGCCTAAGAATGTACCTGACTAGTAAGTATCTTAAAACCTATGGATTGCTATGTCTCCGAAACAGAATCAAGCATGTGTACAGGGGCATAAACGCAGCAGTGATAGGATTGGAGAGGTTCGGTGAGCAAATGAAGACCCTTTGAAGTCATATTGGATGGTACCCATTCCATGGGTCTCAACTCTCCAGGTTTAAGGTATTCTTCCTTCAGCTAAAACATGCATGTGGAACCCAGAGTATGATCAACCGTGTGAACGGGAGACGTGTTCAAATATGTCTCAGTTTTCCTCCCCTGGTACTCGGGTGCAACATTCCAGACGCTTTACTAACACTCTCCTGTCTTGGAGAGTCAGCGCCTTTAACCTCCTGTTTGGTCCAGTTTGCAATTTCTGCGGAAGATGAACAGGAATAGGGAGAACCAATGAGAGACTAGCTGGAGGTGTCTGGACGGGCAAATTTAACTCTCATTTCCCACCAGGAAGAGGAAATAACCAAAGGCTCAGCGTGCCGTGCCGGAACAAGATTAGGGCCTGAAGCCATCCTGCGGTGTTGCGGCCAGCTCACAAGAAAGCGAGTTGAAGAAAGGAGCTCAGGGGCACTGTAATTCACAAACCTGCAGAGTTATAAATGACAGCTATCGTCCAAAAATATACTGAAGTAAGGCTGCCAAGAGGACTTGAAAGCGGGGCAGAATTGCAGGAAACCGATTTCAGGAGGTAGACTGGAATTGCATTGAAAGCATAGGAAAAGAGGCAGAACGTCCACAATGATGCACTTGGCCAAAAAGGGCGTATGCGTTTTTTCCTGAATATATTCAGGAAAAAACGCATACGCCCTTTTTGGCCAACCAAGCAAGCTTGCAAAGGAAATCTGCACTACAATGAAGTCTCACTTCCCCCCGGTCAAAAGGGCCATCTGAAAAAAGTGTAAAATCCAGAAAGGCAGGACAGGCCATGGAGAACTGGGAGCCTTGTTATGATGATGGGCGGGATGTAAATTGCCAACAGACACTCGGGAGAAGTGTATGGTGTTTCCTGAAACATCTAAAAAACAAAGCAACAGAGCCTAGGGCACTTCCACATATGGTCCTATAGCATAGGGAAATTAAAATCAAAAAGACACAGCCACCCCAAAGTTTGGGACGACTCTGTTTACAAGAACCTCGTTTACAGTACAAGTTCAACATCGCAGAAAGTGAAAAATGGATAAAGAAGTTGTGGTATTTACTTACAAAGCAATATCACTCAGCAATGAAATCTATGTCATCAGGCACTTAGCAGCACAATGAGTGGATTCAGGTATGATGATTCTAACTGAAATAAGTCACACAGAAAAAGAAACATCATAAGATATCACTAATACATGGAATGTAAACTTGGCTACACAGGAACTGAATTACAGAACAGAACAGGGTCTCAAATTTAGAAAACCAACTTATGCTTGCTTAAGGGGAAAGGTGAGTTGGGGTGCTGCATAAAACCAGAGATGGAAATGAGCACAGATAAAGTTCCTTAAGCCAAATATGGAATAGACAAGAGCTACTCCTTGATCAACGAATTGGACTCAACACACCATATTCAACGCCTAAGAATGTACCTGACTAGTAAGTATCTTAAAACCTATGGATTGCTATGTCTCCAAAAGAGAATCAAGCATGTGTACAGGGGCATAAACGCAGCAGTGATAGGATTGGAGAGGTTCGGTGAGCAAACGAAGACCCTTTGAAGTCATATTGCATGGTACCCATTACACGGGTCTCAACTCTCCAGGTTTAAGGTATTCTTCCTTCAGCTAAAACATGCATGTGGAACCCAGAGTACGATCAACCGTGTGAACGGGAGACGTGTTCAAATATGTCTCAGTTTTCCTCCCCTGGTATTCGGGTGCAACATTCCAGACGCTTTACTAACACTCTCCCCACTTGGAGAGTCAGCGCCTTTAACCTCCTGTTTGGTCCAGTTTGCAATTTCTGCGGAAGATGAACAGGAATAGGGAGAACCAATGAGAGACTAGCTGGAGGTGTCTGGACGGGCAAATTTAACTCTCATTTCCCACCAGGAAGAGGAATTAAACAAAGGATCAGCGTGCCGTGCCGGAACAAGATTAGGGCCTGAAGCCATCCTGCGGGGTTGCGACCATCTCACAAGAAAGCGAGTTGAAGAAAGGAGCTCATGGGCACTGTAATTCACAAACCTGCAGAGTTATAAATGACAGCTATCGTCCAAAAATATACTGAAGTAAGGCTGCCAAGAGGACTTGAAAGCGGGGCAGAATTGCAGGAAACCGATTTCAGGAGGTAGACTGGAATTGCATTGAAAGCATAGGAAAAGAGGCAGAACGTCCACAATGATGCACTTGGCCAAAAAGGGCGTATGCGTTTTTTCCTGAATATATTCAGGAAAAAACGCATACGCCCTTTTTGGCCAACCAAGCAAGTTTGCAAAGGAAATCTGCACTACAATGAAGTCTCACTTCCCCCCGGTCAAAAGGGCCATCTGAAAAAAGTGTAAAATCCAGAAAGGCAGGACAGGCCATGGAGAACTGGGAGCCTTGTTATGCTGATGGGTGGGATGTAAATTGCCAACAGACACTCGGGAGAAGTGTATGGTGTTTCCTGATGCATCTAAAAAACAAAGCAACAGAGCCTAGGGCACTTCCACTTATGGTCCTATAGCTTAGGGAAATTAAAATCAAAAAGACACAGCCACCCCAAAGTTTGGGACGCCTCTGTTTACAAGAACCTCGTTTAGAGTACAAGTTCAACATCGCAGAAAGTGAAAAATGGATACAGAAGTTATGGTATTTACTTACAAAGCAATATCACTCAGCAATGAAATCTATGTCATCAGGCACTTAGCAGCACAATGAGTGGATTTAGGTACGATGATTCTAACTGAAATAAGTCACACAGAAAAAGAAACATCATAAGATATCAGTAATACACGGAATGTAAACTTGGCTACACAGGAACTGAATTCCAAAACAGAACAGCGTCTCAAATTTAGAAAACCAACTTATGCTTGCTTAAGGGGAAAGTTGAGTTGGGGTGCTGCATAAAACCAGAGATTGAAATGAGCACAGATAAAGTTCCTTAAGCCAAATATGGAATAGACAAGAGCTACTCCTTGCTCAACGAAAAAGACTCAACACCCCATATTAAACGCCTAAGAATGTACCTGACTAGTAAGTATCTTAAAACCTATGGATTGCTATGTCTCCGAAAGAGAATCAAGCATGTGTACAGGGGCATAAACGCAGCAGTGATAGGATTGGAGAGGTTCGGTTAGCAAATGAAGACCCTTTGAAGTCATATTGCATGGTACCCATTCCACGGGTATCAACTACCCAGTTTTAAGGTATTCTTCCTTCAGCTAAAACATGCATGTGGAACCTAGAGTATGATCAACTGTGTGATCGGGAGACGTGTTCAAATATGTCTCAATTTTCGTACCCTTGTACTCAGGTGCAACATTCCAGACGCTTTACTAACACTCTCCCGACTTGGAGAGTCAGTCCCCTTAACCTCTTGTTTGGCCCAGTTTGCAATTTCTGCGGAAGATGAACAGGAATAGCGAGAACCAATGAGAGACTAGCTGGAGGTGTCTGGACGGGCAAATTTAACTCTCATTTCCCACCAGGAAGAGGAATTAACCAAAGGCTCAGCGTGCCGTGCCGGAACCAGATTAGGGCCTGAAGCCATCCTGCGGTGTTGCGGCCAGGTCACAAGAAAGCGAGTTGAAGAAAGGAGCTCAGGGGCATTGTAATTCACAAACCTGCAGAGTAATAAATGACAGCTATCGTCCAAAAATATACTGAAGTAAGGCTGCCAAGAGGACTTGAAAGTGGGGCAGAATTGCAGGAAACCGATTTCAGGAGGTAGACTGGAATTGCATTGAAAGCATAGGAAAAGAGGCAGAACGTCCACAATGATGCACTTGGCCAAAAAGGGCGTATGCGTTTTTTCCTGAATATATTCAGGAAAAAACGCATACGCCCTTTTTGGCCAACCAAGCAAGCTTGCAAAGGAAATCTGCACTACAATGAAGTCTCACTTCCCCCCGGTCAAAAGGGCCATCTGAAAAAAGTGTAAAATCCAGAAAGGCAGGACAGGCCATGGAGAACTGGGAGCCTTGTTATGATGATGGGCGGGATGTAAATTGCCAACAGACACTCGGGAGAAGTGTATGGTGTTTCCTGAAACATCTAAAAAACAAAGCAACAGAGCCTAGGGCACTTCCACATATGGTCCTATAGCATAGGGAAATTAAAATCAAAAAGACACAGCCACCCCAAAGTTTGGGACGACTCTGTTTACAAGAACCTCGTTTACAGTACAAGTTCAACATCGCAGAAAGTGAAAAATGGATAAAGAAGTTGTGGTATTTACTTACAAAGCAATATCACTCAGCAATGAAATCTATGTCATCAGGCACTTAGCAGCACAATGAGTGGATTCAGGTATGATGATTCTAACTGAAATAAGTCACACAGAAAAAGAAACATCATAAGATATCACTAATACATGGAATGTAAACTTGGCTACACAGGAACTGAATTACAGAACAGAACAGGGTCTCAAATTTAGAAAACCAACTTATGCTTGCTTAAGGGGAAAGGTGAGTTGGGGTGCTGCATAAAACCAGAGATGGAAATGAGCACAGATAAAGTTCCTTAAGCCAAATATGGAATAGACAAGAGCTACTCCTTGATCAACGAATTGGACTCAACACACCATATTCAACGCCTAAGAATGTACCTGACTAGTAAGTATCTTAAAACCTATGGATTGCTATGTCTCCAAAAGAGAATCAAGCATGTGTACAGGGGCATAAACGCAGCAGTGATAGGATTGGAGAGGTTCGGTGAGCAAACGAAGACCCTTTGAAGTCATATTGCATGGTACCCATTACACGGGTCTCAACTCTCCAGGTTTAAGGTATTCTTCCTTCAGCTAAAACATGCATGTGGAACCCAGAGTACGATCAACCGTGTGAACGGGAGACGTGTTCAAATATGTCTCAGTTTTCCTCCCCTGGTATTCGGGTGCAACATTCCAGACGCTTTACTAACACTCTCCCCACTTGGAGAGTCAGCGCCTTTAACCTCCTGTTTGGTCCAGTTTGCAATTTCTGCGGAAGATGAACAGGAATAGGGAGAACCAATGAGAGACTAGCTGGAGGTGTCTGGACGGGCAAATTTAACTCTCATTTCCCACCAGGAAGAGGAATTAAACAAAGGATCAGCGTGCCGTGCCGGAACAAGATTAGGGCCTGAAGCCATCCTGCGGGGTTGCGACCATCTCACAAGAAAGCGAGTTGAAGAAAGGAGCTCATGGGCACTGTAATTCACAAACCTGCAGAGTTATAAATGACAGCTATCGTCCAAAAATATACTGAAGTAAGGCTGCCAAGAGGACTTGAAAGCGGGGCAGAATTGCAGGAAACCGATTTCAGGAGGTAGACTGGAATTGCATTGAAAGCATAGGAAAAGAGGCAGAACGTCCACAATGATGCACTTGGCCAAAAAGGGCGTATGCGTTTTTTCCTGAATATATTCAGGAAAAAACGCATACGCCCTTTTTGGCCAACCAAGCAAGTTTGCAAAGGAAATCTGCACTACAATGAAGTCTCACTTCCCCCCGGTCAAAAGGGCCATCTGAAAAAAGTGTAAAATCCAGAAAGGCAGGACAGGCCATGGAGAACTGGGAGCCTTGTTATGCTGATGGGTGGGATGTAAATTGCCAACAGACACTCGGGAGAAGTGTATGGTGTTTCCTGATGCATCTAAAAAACAAAGCAACAGAGCCTAGGGCACTTCCACTTATGGTCCTATAGCTTAGGGAAATTAAAATCAAAAAGACACAGCCACCCCAAAGTTTGGGACGCCTCTGTTTACAAGAACCTCGTTTAGAGTACAAGTTCAACATCGCAGAAAGTGAAAAATGGATACAGAAGTTATGGTATTTACTTACAAAGCAATATCACTCAGCAATGAAATCTATGTCATCAGGCACTTAGCAGCACAATGAGTGGATTTAGGTACGATGATTCTAACTGAAATAAGTCACACAGAAAAAGAAACATCATAAGATATCAGTAATACACGGAATGTAAACTTGGCTACACAGGAACTGAATTCCAAAACAGAACAGCGTCTCAAATTTAGAAAACCAACTTATGCTTGCTTAAGGGGAAAGTTGAGTTGGGGTGCTGCATAAAACCAGAGATTGAAATGAGCACAGATAAAGTTCCTTAAGCCAAATATGGAATAGACAAGAGCTACTCCTTGCTCAACGAAAAAGACTCAACACCCCATATTAAACGCCTAAGAATGTACCTGACTAGTAAGTATCTTAAAACTTATGGATTGCTATGTCTCCGAAAAGAGAATCAAGCATGTGTACAGGGGCATAAACAGCAGCAGTGATAGGATTGGAGAGGTTCGGTTAGCAAATGAAGACCCTTTGAAGTCATATTGCATGGTACCCATTCCACGGGTCTCAACTCTCCAGTTTTAAGGTATTCTTCCTTCAGCTAAAACATGCATGTGGAACCCTAGAGTATGATCAACCTGTGTGAACGGGAGACGTGTTCAAATATGTCTCAATTTTCCTCCCCTGGTACTCAGGTGCAACATTCCAGACGCTTTACTAACACTCTCCCGACTTGGAGAGTCAGTCCCTTTAACCTCCTGTTTGGCCCAGTTTCCAAATTCTGCGGAAGATGAACAGGAATAGGGAGAACCAATGAGAGACT
>NW_028132563.1:0-53000 GCF_964374135.1 Grampus griseus | reverse complement strand
AGAGACGGGGGAGACAGAGGAGGTAGAGGGAGGGGGAGGGGAGAGGGAGAGGGATGTGGGAGAGCGAGGGGGAGACGGAGGTGGAGAGGGAGTTGGGAGAGGGTCGGGGAGAGGGACGGGGAGGGGGGAGAGGGAGGGGGGAGGGAGAGAGGGAAAGAGAGTGACGCAGAGGAAAGAGGGAGAGGGAAGAGAGAGAGAGAGGGGGACAGAGGGAGAGGGAGAGAGGGAGGGGGAGAGGGACGAGAGGAAGCAGGGAGAAAAGAGAGAAAGAACACACCATGTACATTTCTGTCAAATGACACCGGGGATCCTTACACAACCAGGAGAAAATAACACAGCGAGGCTCTTTCTCAGCTGGAACTGGAACTGCAGATGGGGCGAAACACCACCAGGGTGGCCACACATGTCCAGCTGCCGCCCCAGCCCCCTGAGTCTGGTCACCAGGGCTCTTGAGTGTTTGCTCCAGGGACCTGGGGTTCACCCTGTCACCCTGGAGGTCGGGCCTAGACAGCAGGGCCCCGGGCTGGACACATAGGGGGAAAAGCATCCCCACAGGACAGCTTGTGCGAGCCGATTCAGCTGCGAGATTCTAGAGGCCCGGGATCACCCTGTGGCCCATGAAACCCAGGAGCCAGGAGGGTCTTGCATCGGGATTCCTGTCCGTTGGACTGTAACGTTTATGTAAGGAATCTTGGAAACAGTGGTAACAAGAGTGAATTCGAACGAGCTTTAGGATATTATGGACCACTCCGAAGTGTGTGGGTTGCTAAAAACCCTCCCGGCTTCGCTCTTGTTGAAAATGAAGATCCCCGAGATGCAGCGGATGCTGTCTGAGAACTAGACGGGAGAACACTCTGTGGCTGCCGAGTAAGAGTGGACCTGTCCAATGGGGAAAGGAGAAGTCGAGATCGTGGCCGCCTCCTTCTTGGGGTCGTCGCCCTCGAGATGATTATCGGAGGAGGAGTCCTCCCCCTCACCACAGATGTCCAAGACGGAGAAGCTTCTCCCGCAGCCAGAGCAGGTCCCTTTAGTAGATATAGGAGAAGAGAGAGATCACTGTCCCAGGAGAGAAATCGCAAGCCGTCCCGATCTTTCTCTAGGTCTCCTAGCCGATCCAGGTCAAATGAAAGGAAATAGCAGACCACTTTGCAAGAGGAGTGGTGCACAGGAAATAACTTCATTTGACAGGAGTATGTACAGAAAATTCAAGTTTCGTTTGAGACTTCCGAAGCTTGATGCACTTTTTAAATGTTTTAGCTGTTCACATTTGTTTGTCTCTTGGGACAGTGACACATAAAGGTGTCATTCTCTATGGTTTGAAATGGGTCATATGAGGCATGTAATATGCAGAATTGTTTCTTTACAATGTTCTCTTAAGCAAAATTGAATTTGCTTTGAATTTTTGGTCTTGCCTAGACTGAGAATAAAACTCTAACTCCTGCCCACCTAAAGTGTGATGTTTATTATTATGGAAGCAACACTGGCAAACATTGAAAAGACTTTCTGTAGCTGGGATATGGTATGCAGCTGTAGTTAAGCAAGCAGTCTTTAAAAGGTGCTGTGAACACAAGCCAGCAGGTAGAAATGAAAGCCGCACCCTTACCCTAGATTAGAGGTTTAAGAATTCCACTAGTCTTCACACTGGACAAGAGGTTGTCCAGTGAGTTTAGAATCTAAGAAGTTTCAAGGAAGTTAGTTTCCCTTTGAGTTAGGTCATAAGTCCCCTCTGTGATTGCCGTACATGAATACATAGCTCTTTGTAATGTTTTTTGGAAGTTGAGATGATCAAGATACCAATGTCTTGCCAGATGAAGAGTATATTGTAGAGCTGAACTTTGAGTTACTGTGCAATTTTTTTTCATGCTGTCATTCGTAATATGTTTTGTGAGACTCCTTGGGATTAAAGTTTTGGTTCCAAAAGGAACAAAGAAAAAAAAAGGATCCACCTGCCAATGCAGGGGACACGGGTCCGAGCCCTGGTCCGGGAAGATCCCCTGTGCCGCAGATCAACTAAGCTCATGGGCCACAACTATTGAGCCTGTGCTCTAGATCCTGGGAGCCACAACTACTGAGCCGCCATGCCACAACTACAGAAGCCCGCACAGCTAGAGCCCGTGCTCCGAAACAAAAGAAGCCACTGTAATGAGAAGCACGTGCCCGCAACAAAGAGGAGCCCCTGCTCGCCGCAACTAGAGAAAGCCCGTGTGCAGCAATGAAGACCCAACGCAGCAAAAAAAAAAAAAAAAAAAAAAAGACGATACCGGCCAGGTGATCAAGGGTAAAATTGTTTGTCACAAGTCCCGTTGATGGGGTGTATCCTTGATGTGTGTATCCTTGATGGTGTGTATCCTTGATGATGTGACCTGAGGAGAATGACATTTTTATCTGTGTCTGGATCTTCCGCCCCAAACCCCGTAACTCCAGCCCAACCATAAGAAAAACATCAGAAAACCAACAGACAAACAAATTGAGGGACAAAATACCTGACCAGTCCTCCTCAAAACTTTCAAGGTATTAAAACCCAGGGATGTCTGAGAAATGTCACAGCCCAGAGGAGACTGGGACAGAAAAAGGATGTTAGGGGAAAGCTAGGGAAATTCTAGTAAAGTGTGGACTTTAGTTAATAATAACGTATCCATCTCGGTTCCTTAGTTGGATAAGCATGTCGTACTAACGTACTAAAGTACAAACGTGTTGGAAATAGGGGTACTGGGTCGGGAGTCCACAGCACTCTGTACACTCTGTACAGATCTTTGCAACTTTTTTGTAACTCTAAGCTATTCTAAAATTAAGCAACTACTAAACAGAGATAAGAATGTTATTTCCCTGATTTGAACATGCCTGAGTTTGTTTTCATGGTCACATTTGTGCCTATCTGGATGTGTCTTGGAATCAGTAGCAAAGGAGAGTTGCCAGCCCCTGGGAAGATGCGGCTGGTTTGCAGGTGGCTTGCTCTGGAGCTGAAGACCACGGTGGGAAGTCTGCAGCCTCGGGCTGCACTTAGAACCATGGGAGGGGATGGGCCAGCTCAGTTAGGGATGGAACCTATAAATAAAACTCTTTTTCTTTTCCATTATGGCTTATCACAGGATATTGAATATAGTTCCCTGTGCTAGACAGTAGGACCTTGTAGCTTATCCATCCTATATTTAATAGTTTGCCTCTGCTAACCCCAAACTCCCAATCCAACCCTCCCTCCCTCTTTCTCCCCCTTGGCAACCACAAGTCTGTTCTCTATGTCTGTGAGTCTGTTTTTGTTTCGTAGACAAGTTCATTTGTGTCGTATTTTGGATTTCACATATAAGAGAGATCATATATGTGTCTTTCCCTGCTGACTTACTTCACTTAGTATGATGATCTCTAGGTCCATCCACGACGTTGCTGCAAATAGCATTATTTCATTCTTTTTATGGCTGAATATATTCCATTGTATATATGTACCACATCTTCTTTATCCATTCATCCATCAGTGGACATTTAGGTAGCTTCCACATCTTGCCTATTATAAATAGTGATGCAATGAACATTGGGGTGCATGTATCTTTTCTTTCTTTCTTTCTTTCTTTTCTTTCTTTCCTTTCTTTTTCTTTCTTTCTTTTTCTTTCTTTCTTTCTTTCTTTCTTTCTTTCTTTCTTTCTTTCTTTCTTTCTTTCTTTCTTTCTTTCTTTCTTTTTCTTTCTTTTCTTTCTTTCTTTTTCTTTCTTTCTCTCTTTATTTTTTTGTCACACAGCATGTGGGATCTTAGTTCCCTGGCCAGAGATGGAACCCATGCTCCCTGCACCGGAAGCACAGAGTCTTAACCACTAGACCACCAGGGAAATCCCAGGGGTGTATGTATATTTTTGAATTAGAGTTTTCTCCAGATCTATGCCCAGGAGTGGAATTGCGGGACCCTATGGCAGCTGTATCTGTTCTCTGCACGTCTCACATCAACCACCTGCACTCCACTGCTTGCTCTCAACGTCATCTTCGGGGAACACAACCTGCGACAGGGACCTTGACAAGAAGAAATGGCTCAGGGAAAAGCTACCTGCACAGGGAGGAGATAGAGGCCATCGACCCTGGGTTGCGGCGGGGAGAGTGGGCACGGAGATTTGTCATTTCATCCCTGATACTCAGCCCTCCTGGCTGCCCCACTCTAGGTCACCTCGGGATACAGAGGTGACCCGGTTAGAGTCCCAGCCTGTGCAGGAATCTAGGGGCACCAGCGGGTCTGAATAATATTAGTGCAGGGTCTCCCCCATGGCACTGGGGTTATTTGGGGCGGGTCATTCTCTGCTGGGGGCCCCTCCTGGGCACTGTGTGGGGTTCAGCAGCATCCCTGTCCCCACCCATTTGATTCCAGGGGCCCCTTCCCCCCCAGTTGTGACAACCACAGATTTTCCCCAGACATCACCGAAGAACTGGGTGAGACGGAAGCAGGATGGCCCTGGGTGAGGAGCTGTGTTGAAGCAGCTGTGTTGAAGCAACCAGCCTGGCTTAGGGCAAGTTCTGCCCCAGTCCCGTCAGAGCCTGCATTTAGAACTGCCCCTTCCTCTCCCACCTCCCATGCCCTGCAGTGGTCCCCGAGACATCATCCCCATGTAACAAATCACACCTTCTCAGTTTACTGTCCCCAGCACCTAGAAGAGTGTCTGCTGTGTAGTAGATGCTTCCTAAATACTTGCTGAATAAAGGAGTTGAATAAAGGGATGAGTGGATGAATGAATGAAGGTTACCATGGAAGGAGGGGGGAGATTCCCTTTCTGGCTCTCGGGGGTTGGGATATCAAATGAAAGATCCATCCTAAATAGGCTGACCAGCCTTCTGGGGTTCCCCGGAAATGAGGGTTTCCCCACAGTTCCAGCGCTCAAACCTGAGCGGTCCTGGGCAAACTGGGGGCGGGTGTTGGTCACCCTGTGTAAACACAGTAACAATTGCAACTGCAATAGCAATGGCCGAGGACCTCTACGGTCTTATTGTCCAGGCCCAGTTCTTTACCTGGCGGGGAAGTGTGGGCCGGGATTGGAATTCCGGTGATCCAGGGTGGGCGGGTGAGGGCACACCCCGGGCTTGTGTAGGGGAGTCCAGGAAGGTTCTGGAGGAAGTGACAGTGACACAGGAGGGAGGGAGGAGTCTAAGGAAGAACATCCCACATGACAATGTGTGCCAATGGCCCTGGGCCCAAGGTCACACCTGACCAGGGCTTGCTTTTTTTCTTTTTTTCTAATTTACTTTTTCCCACATGGATATGCAATTGTCCTAATGTCATTTATTGAAAACTCCTTAATTTCCCCACTTTCTGTCATATCAAGTTCTCATCTATCTGTTTCTGGACCTTTATTCTCTACCATAGAGGTATACGTCCCATCCTTGCACCACTAGGGCTGTTTCATCACTATAACTTTATTTTTTATTCATTTCTTTCTTTGGCCGTGCCGGGCGGCATGTGGGATCTTATTTCCCTGACCAGGGATCGAACCCGCACCCCTTGCAGTGGAAGCTCAGAGTCTTAATCGCTGGACCTCCAGGGAAGTCCCCAGGGCTTGCTTTGACATCCATCGAATGGTGGCGGGTGGGCACGGGGAGCAGCTGTCTGTGAGCCATCCTGTGTAGAAATGCAGGGTGGAGGGCAGGACAGCTGGAGCGGGAGGGGAAGAGGCGGAGGAGGGAGGGAGGGATGGCGGGCGGGCGAGAGACAGACAGAGAGTTTCCGGAGACACTAGCTCTGGCCGTGTCCTAGGGCATGAAAGCTGAAAATAGCTCCTAGTGCCGGGAGCCTTGGAGCCGGAGCCTGGGAGCCAGGGTGACTGGCTCTCCTCCCTGGTGTGTGTATGGCGGGGGAGGGGGGTGGGCTCTGGACTTCTCAGGCTGGGAATGGGGTGCACGGAGCAGGGACGGAGCAGGGACCCTTCTCTCTGGGACCTCGCGGGCCATCCTTAGCTCACAAAGCTGAGCCACTCCTGGCCCTACGAGTGGGGGGCTTATCCTCCCTGTCCCCTGGATCACACCCCCTCACACACAACTTCCCCTTGTGTGCTCCCAGCAACCAAGAGAATGTGTTTTTAGAAGATTTGGGGGATGGGGGGTAAACATACAAACAAGAGCAGAATGGATACTTTTTCAGAATGGGAATGGTTCTGTGTAACCCCATCCCCAGGGTAACCAGAGTCCTGACCTCTAACACCCTTGAGGAGTCAGCCTTGGTCTGGGCTTGCAGACCCACGGAAGCTTCCTCATCCCCTCCTTCAAACCCCGTCTCTCCCTCGGCGTCTTTGTGAGAGGCACCCGGGGAAGTGGGACTGCTAGGCTGTACTGCTGCTAGAACTCCACCTGGGCTCCACCAGGCTCCAGCCCCCCGCCCTGTGCACCTCTCTGACCCTGAGGCACCTCAACTGGTAGGAGCGGCATCACCTTCCCTCCCGGGACTTGTGACAGTTAAGGGAGACACAGAAAGGACAAGCGTTTGGCTCCCTGGCTGGCAAAGAGCAGGTGCTCAATTTTCATAAGTGTCCGTATCAGTGAGCGTTCTCCAGACAAACAGAATCCATAGGGTGTGTGTGTATATACACACACACGTACATATGTACACGCATACAAAAATATACAGCTCTATATATATGCAGTACGCATACAGACATATACACATATCGTATATGCAATACGCAAATACATATATACACACATATATATAAAATGCAGTTTGTATATATACAGTATGTCTACACACATATACACATAATATATACAATAGACACATACATATACACTATACATACATATGAAATGCATAGTTTGTATATATATACAGTATGTACACATACGTATAAGATATGCAATATACACACCTAGGTTCGTCTATATCATACATATATACACACATACAAAGATATTTAGGTGTGTATATATACAGTATACATACATACACATATAATATATGCAATACATACACGTACATACATATAGACACACATATACACCTACATATAAAAGCATGTAGAATAAAAATATATATGTAGTGCATCTATAAATTCGTCGTATATATACACACACATATCACATATAGGATACATACACATACACACCTATATGTAAAGATGTGCATGTACATACACATATAAATACATAGGCAAGTGTGTATCATTTCTTCTAAGATCAGGAAAAAGACAGGGATGTCCACTCTTGCCACTTTTATGCAACATAGTTTTGGAAGTCCTAGCCACAGTAATCAGAAAAGAAAAAGCAAATAAATGGACCCAAATTATAAAAGAAGAAGTAAAACTATCACTGTTTGCAGATGACATGATACTATACATAGAAAATTGTAAAGATGCTACCAGAAAACTACTAGAGCTTATCAATGACTCAGTAAAGTTGCTGGATACCCAGAAGTCTGTTGCATTTCTACATACTAACAATGAAAGATTGAAAAGAGAAATTAAAGAAACAATCCCATTTACCATCACCTCAAAAAAATAAAATACCTAGGAATAAACCTACCTAAGAAGACAAAAGACCTGTAGTCCAAAAACTATAAGACACGGATGAAAGAAATCAAAGGTGACACAAACGAATGGAAAGATATTCCATGTTCTTGGATTGGAAGAATATTATCAAAATGACTATATTACCCAAGGCAATCTGCAGATTCAATGTAATCCCTATCAAATTACCAATGGCACTTTTCACAGAGCTAGAACAAAAAAGTCTTAAAATCTGTATGGAGACACAAAAGGTCCTGAATAACCCAAGCAATCTTGAGAAAGAGAAACAGAGATGGAGCAATCAGGCTCCCTGATTTCTAACTATACTACAAAGCCACAGTCATGAAAACAGTATGGTAGTGGCACAAAAACAGAAATATAGATCAATGGAACAGGATAGAAAGTCCAGAGATAAACCCACAGACCTATGGTCACCTAATCTATGACAAAGAAGGCAAGACTATACAAAGGAGAAAAGATAGTCTCTTCAATAAATGGTGCTGGGAAAACTGGACAGCTTCATGTAAATAAAAAAAAAACTCAACATGGATAAAAGACCTAAATGTAGGACCAGATACTATATAACTCTTAGGGGAAAACATAGGCAGAATGCTTTGCAACATAACTTTCAGTAATATTTTTCCTTATCTCCTAGAGTAATGGAAATAAAAACAAAAATAAAAAAATGGGGCCTAATTAGACTCAAAAACTTTTGCACATCAATGGAAACCATAAATAAAATGAACAGACAACCCATAGAATGGGAGAAAATATTTGCAAACCATGTGACCAACAAGGGATTAATCTCCAGAATTTACAAGCAGCTCGTGTGGCTCAATATCAAAAAGTAAACAACCCAATCAAAAAATGGGCAGAAGAACTTAATTGACATTTCTGCAAAGAAGACATGCAGATGGGCAAGAGTCACATGAAATTTGCTCAACATTGCTAAGTATTAGAAAAAGGCAAAACAAACTACAGTGAGATATCGCCTCACACCAGTCAGAAAGGCCATCATCAAAAATCTGCAAACAATAAATGCTGGAGAGGGTGTGAAGAAAAGGGAACCTTCTACACTGTTGGTGGGAATGTAAATTGGTACAGCCACTATGGAGAACAGTATGGAGGTTCCTTAAGAAACTAAAAATGGAGCTACCATATGATCCAGCAATCCCACTCCTGGGCATATGTCTGGAGAAAAACATGGTTCGAAATTATACATGCACCCAATGTTCATGGCAGCACTGTCCACAATATCCAAGACATGGAAGCAACCTAAATGTTCACCAAAAGAGGAATGGATAAAGATGAAGTGGTACATATATACAATGGTATATTACCCAGCCATAAAAAAAGAATGAAATAATGCCATTTGCAGCAATATAGATGGACCTGTAGATTATCATACTAAATGAAGTAAGTCAGACAAAGTCAAATATAATATGATATCGCTTATATGTGGAATCTTAAAATAATGATACAAATGAACTTATTTACAAAACAAACAGACTGACAGACTTAGAGCATGAACTTTTGGTTACTGGGGAGGGAGGGGTGGGGGGAGGGATAGATAGGGATTTTGAGATTGACACGTACACACTGCTGTATTTAAAATACATAACTAACAAGGACCTACTGTATAGCACAGGGAACTCTCCTCAATATTCCGTAATAACCTAAATAGGAAAGGAATTTGAATAAGTACTTATACATGTATATGTATAACTGAGTCACTTTGCTGTACACCTGAAACTAACACCACATTGTTAATCAATGATACTCCAATATAAATAAAAATTTAAAAAATAAAGATAATGAGATTCCTTTAAAAAAAATAAAACATACACATCTTGACATTAAAATACCGAAAAAAACCCCATGTTCCAGAAGGATATCAACAATATATTATTCATATAAAGTTTATAAATTAATAGAAGCCTACTATGTATTTTAATTAACATTATTTATATATGAGTTCATTAAGTTACTCTTTATTAATATTTATATACATTTATATATATTTATAGTAATAACAATATATAAATCGTCTGGGTGAATTCCCAAGAAGATGAAAAACATGGAAATTTATAGAAATGAGGGGAATTGTAGAGGAGTAGTTATCTAAAATCTGAGAGTGAAAGGAACTGTAATTGCTAACTCTAATTTTTCTTCCTTTTCTTTTTACAGACATATAAATGCCAATCATTTTTAAAATCTCATAGTTGGTATGTGCCTGAAAGTTACCAGCCATACCTTTTATTTATTTGAATATTATTTTATAAGATTGGAATTAACATTAAAATGGAAACAAAAAAATGTGTAGACATAGATTTTTATAGAGCGAGTTCCATGGAGGCCAATGCAAGGAGGGGAGACATTTTGAGAAAGAATTACTTTGAACTTGACTTGCAAGTTGATAACTGTTGGGGAAGGGAGTTTAATGCAACATAAACTAAGAAATATTATTTTATTTCCTTCTAGCCTTTGAAATGTTTCAACTGATTTTAGTAGTCTAAAACTTGGCACTGAAGAGCTAGTAAATAAAGATATTCATTAAATTGAGCAAATAAGTGGAACCCCTTTTCCACTTGATGACAAGGTAGATAATCTTCATGCTTCCTGAATTCTCCCTTAGGATTGATATTACTGGAGGTGTGTGTATGTTGGTGTTATGGCCCCACTGGGTCATTACTTTTCTAGTTTCATTACTTCATTTGTTAGATCTGCTCTCAAAGGGTCAGTGTACTGGTTGAGTTTTGTCTCAATGCAATGCCAGCTTTAGTATGTCAGAGCTGTTACAATCCCTGAGGTTGGTTTTAACCCCAGCTCTGACTTTGTCTGTCTCTGTGCCATTTTTTTCTATCTGCAAAATGGGGACAACTACTGTAGAAGGTTAATGCATGCAAAGGTGTTAATACAAGTAATATCCTTATAAGAGTGAGTGGCATGCTCAATAAAAGTAAAAAGAAAACAATAATATTCGTGGGGGTTCTCTCAGTCATTCTGTATGTCTGTCTGCAACTTCTTTTTCTAATGACTGGAGCAAAGCCAGGTTTTCAATACAATATCCTCTTTAACTTTATCATATTACTATTATAAATAGAGAGTTTATCCTTTTTGGTTCAAATCCTTCAGTGTTTCTTAGAAATATTTATGACAATGATAAAACTCACAACATTTCACTGGGCAAGCTGCCTCTGATATATTGTGTTTTCTAGACTTAAACCTACTGCAAGTTTGAATCCTCTTTGGTATGAGCTGTGCTTTTCTTTCTCAAAGGGCAAGAATACATCACTGTATTATTTCTAAGAATGTCTTTTATATTAAATCTGACACCAGCCTTTCCTTTACTCATACTGAATGATGTCACTTCAGAAAGCATTTGAAGACTTGCATAAGAAACATTTCAGGGAGGAAGATACATAGCAAAATTGTGGAGGTAAGAATGGATTTAGGTATTTTCTGCTTTTTACAATACTGGAATAGCTTGTAACAGATTAATTCAACTGCTGGAAAAAAAATAGGTAAGTTCGTTAAATTAAAAGAATATTATTTGTGGGCATCAGAGAGACACAAAGCTAGAGTAGATTTGATAGACTAAGTCCTAAAAGAAGGAAATGCATCATTGTGAGTCTGATACTCTGCACCACTTTTTCACTTAGGTAACTGCCAATTCATAAGCCAAATTATCAAAACACAGTAATATAGATCTATCTCACCACCACAGCCAATTAAATGTTGGCCAAAGAAGCTAGAGAAAAAAGAACACATAAGGCATGAGTACACTTATATAAATTTAAAGGATTTTTTGTTGGTAAGAGTAATTATTTTAAAGAGAATGAGGTTTAGTTCACAGGAGGGTTCATATAAGAAGAATCTGGTATGCTAGTTATGACCAATTTCTCCATCTACTGATAGCTAGATGGGTGTCCTTCCTTGTGAAAATATACAATTTGTGAACTCTGTATGTCTGACTTTAGTAAATATGCCACTAATAGTTAAAATTTTCCATTTGTCAATGTTAGGAAACAAAATCTTGTGTCCTAACTAGCGCTTGGTTCAATGCAATGACAATATGCACATTCAGTCACAGTAATTAATAGAAAAAGAGACTTACTTTTACTTAAAAGGAAATAAACTTTATCTTTTGATGGGAAAATTAGGAAATTAGCTTCATTAATTATTCCTCTCCTTCACCTGTCTGCCTGTCTGCCTTCCTTCTTTTTTCTTTTACTCTTTCAACAAATATTTCTCATCTATACTCTGCCAGATGCTGTACATAATATCTGGGCATTCTGTCAACATTGAACTATTTTTGGTGAGATGAGAATCTCAATTTACAAAATAAGATCATGGAGAAGAAATCTATCAGAAAGTTCAGACAAAACATTTGTAGGAGAAGTGAGAGACTCTAGTGCTATATAAGTCAAGGGAAGAAAGGATTGAAAGAGGGAGCAATTATTTGAAGGAAGGGATGTAGATATTTTAATTGGAGAGACGGGGAAAAATGGAGAGGAGGGTGGAACTACTAAATGGGAGGTTAGGCAGTCGGCAGTCAGAACCCTAAATGGAAACAATGCTTTCAGCAAGTTAGATTTGAGCTAAAGAGGTATATGTGGTTCTGCGGTTTAGAGTTTGTGATTGCTTGTCTTTAGATCAAAGAGAATGGAACGTGTACAGGCATACCTCGGAGGTATTGTGGTTTGGTTTCAGACCACTGCAATAAAGAAAATACCACAATAAAGTGAGTCCCAAATTTTAAAAAATTTCCCAGTTCATATAAAAGTTATTTTTACACTATAATCTGTTAAATTGCAGTAGCATTATGTCTAAAAAGACAATGTACATACCTTAATTGAAAAATACTTTAGAGACTTCCGGGAAGATGGCGGAAGAGTAAGACGCGGAGATCACGTTCCTCCCCACAGATACACCAGAAATACATCTACGCATGGAACAACTCCTACAGAGCATCTACTGAACGCTGGCAGAAGACCTCAGACCTCCCAAAAGGCAAGAAATCCCCCACGTACCTGGGTAGGACAAAAGAAAAAAACTAAACAGAGACAAAAGGATAGGGACGGGTCCTGCACCAGCGGGAGAGAGCTGTGAAGGAGGAAAAGTGTCCACACACTAGGAAGCCCCTTCGCGGGCGGAGGCTTCGGGAGGCGGAGTGGGGGAGCTTGGAAGCCGCGGAGGAGAGCACAGCAACAGGGGTGCGGAGGGCAAAGCGGACAGATTCCAGCGCAGAGGATCGGGCCGACCGGAACTCGCCAGCCGAGAGGCTTGTCTGCTCGCCCGCCGGGGCGGGCGGGACTGGGAGCTGAGGCTCCGGCTTTTGTCGGAGCGCCGGGAGAGGACTGAGGTTGGCGGCGTGAACACAGCCTGCAGGGCGTTAGTGCACCGCGGCTGGCCGGGAGAGAGTCCGGGGAGAAGTCTGGAACTGCCGAAGAGGCAAGAGACTTTTACGTCCCTCTTTGTTTCCTGGTGCACGAGGAGAGGGGATTAAGAACGCTGCTTGAGAGAGCTCCAGGGACGGGCGCGAGCCGCGGCTAAAAGTGCGGAGCCCAGAGACAGACATGAGACGCTAGGGCCGCTGCTGCCGCCACCGGGAGGCCTGTGTGCGAACACAGGTCACTAGCCACACGCCCTTCCGGGGAGCCTGTGCAGCCCGCCACTGCCAGGGTCCCGGGATCCAGGGACAACTCCCCCGGGAGAACGCACAGGCGCGCCTCAGGCTGCAACGTCTCGCCGGCCTCTGCCGCCGCAGGCCCGCCCCACACTCCGTGCCCCTCCCTACCCCCGGGCCTGAGTGAGCCAGAGCCTCCGAATCAGCGGCTCCTTTAACCCCGTCCTGTCTGAGCAAAGAACAGACGCCCTCCGGCGACCTACACGCACAGGCGGGGCTAAATCCAAAGCTGAGCCCCTGGGAGCTGTGAGAACAAAGAAGAGAAAGGGAAATCTCTCCCAGCAGCATCAGAAGCAGCAGATTAAAGCTCCACAATCAACTTGATGTACCCTGCATCTGTGGAATACCTGAATAGACAACCAATCATCCCAAATTAAGGAGCCGTGTGGATGAAAGGCTCTTGGTGCTGCAGCCAGGAGTCAGTGCTGTGCCTCTGAGGTGGGAGAGCCAACTTCAGGACACTGATCCACAAGAGACCTCCCAGCTGCACATAATATCAAACAGCAAAAATTTCCGAGAGATCTCCATCTCAACGCCAGCACCCAGCTTCACTCAACGACCAGCAAGCTACAGTGCTGGACATCCTATGCCAAACAACTAGCAAGACAGGAACACAACCCCACCCATTAGCAGAGAGGCGGCCCAAAATCATAATAAGTCTACAGACACCCCAAAACACACCACCAGACGTGGACCTGCCCACCAGAAAGACAAGATCTAGCCTCATCCACCAGAACACAGGCACTAGTACCCTCCACCAGGAAGCCTACACAACCCACTGAACCAACCTTAGCCACTGGGGACAGACACAAAAAACAACAGGAACTACGAACCTTCAGCCTGCAAAAAAGGAGACCCCAAACACAGTAAGATAAGCAAAATGAAAAGACAGAAAAACACACCGCAGATGAAGGAGCAAGATAAAAACCCATCAGACCTAACAAATGAAGAGGAAATAGGCAGTCTACCTGAAAAAGAATTCAAAATAATGATAGTAAGGTTGATCCGAAATCTTGGAGATAGAATGGACAATAGAATGGACAAAATGCAAGAATCAGTTAACAAGGTCCTAGAAGAACTAAAGATGAAACAAGCAACGATGAACAACACAATAAATGAAATTAAAAGTACTCTAGATGGGATCAATAGCAGAATAACTGAGGCAGAAGAACGGATAAGTGACCTGGAAGATAAAATAGTGGAAATAACTACTGCAGAGCAGAATAAAGAAAAAAGAATGAAAAGAACTGAGGACAGTCTCAGAGACCTCTGGGACAACATTAAACGTACCAACATTCGAATTATAGGGGTTCCAGAAGAAGAAGAGAAAAAGAAAGGGACTGAGAAAATATTTGAAGAGATTATAGTTGAAAACTTCCCTAATATGGGAAAGGAAATAGTTAATGAAGTCCAGGAAGCACAGAGAGTCCCATACAGGATAAATCCAAGGAGAAATACGCCAAGACACATATTAATCAAACTGTCAAAAATTAAATACAAAGAAAACATATTAAAAGCAGCAAGGGAAAAACAACAAATAACACACAAGGGAATCCCCATAAGGTTAACAGCTGATCTTTCAGCAGAAACTCTGCAAGCCAAAAGGGAGTGGCAGGACATATTGAAAGTGTTGAAGGAGAAAAACCTGCAACCAAGATTACTCTACCCAGCAAGGATCTCATTCAGATTTGATGGAGAAATTAAAACCTTTAGAGACAAGCAAAAGCTGAGAGAGTTCAGCACCACCAAACCAGCTCTACAACAACTGCTAAAGGAACTTCTCTAGGCAAGAAACACGAAAGAAGGAAAAGACCTACAATAACAAACCCAAAACAATTAAGAAAATGGGAATGGGAACACACATATCGATAATTACCTTAAATGTAAATGGACTAAATGCTCCCACCAAAAGACACAGATTGGCTGAATGGATACAAAAACAAGACCCATATATTTGCTGTCTACAAGAGACCCGTATGCTAACACATATATATGGAATTTAAGAAAAAAAAAAATGTCATGAAAAACCTAGGGGTGAAACAGGAATAAAGACACAGACTTACTAGAGAATGGACTTGAGGCTATGGGGAGGGGGAAGGGTAAACGGTGACAAAGCAATAAAGAGGCATGGACATGTATACACTACCAAACGTAAGGTAGATAGCTAGTGGGAAGCAGCCGCATAGCACAGGGAGATCAGCTTGGTGCTTTGTGACCGCCTGGAGGGGTGGGATAGGGAGGGTGGGAGGGAGGGTGACGCAAGCGGGAAGAGATATGGGAACATATGTATATATATAACTGATTCATTTTGTTGTGAAGCTGAAACTAACATACCATTGTAAAGCAATTATGCTCCAATAAAGATGTTTAAAAAAAAAAAAGAAAAAAGAAAAATACTTTATTGCTAAGAAATGCTAAACATAATCTGAGCCTTCAACAAGTTGTCATCTTTTTGCTAGTGGAGGGTCTTGCCTTGATGTTGATGGCTACCAACTGACCAGGGTGGTGGTTGTTGAAGGTTGGGATGGCTGTGGCATTCCTTAAAATAAGACACCAATGAAGTTTCCCATATCAACTGACTCTTCCTTTCATGAACAATTTCTCGATAAAATGCAATGCTGTTTGACAGCATTTTACCGACAGTAGACTTCTTTCAAAATTGGAGTCAATCCTCTCAAACCCTGCCACTGCTTTATCAACTAAATTTATCTAATATTCTAAATCCTTTGTTGTCATTTGAACAATCTTCAGAGCATCTTTACCAGGAGGAGATTCCACCTCAAGAAAACACTATCATTGCTCATCCATAAGAAGCAACTCCTTATCTGTTAAAGATTTATCCTGAGATTACAGCAATTCAGTCACATCTTCAGGCTCCACTTCTAATTCCAGTTCTGCTACTTTCAAAGTCACCCATTAGGGTTGGGATCAACTTCTTTCAAACCCATGTTGATATTTTGACCTTTTCTCATAAATCACAAATGTTCTTAATGGCATCTAGAATGTGGTGAATTTTTTCCAGAAGGTTTTCAATTTATTTTGTCCAGGTCCATAAAAGGAATCACTATCTATGTCAGCTATAGCTTTATGAAGTGTATTTCTTAAATAAGACTTGAAAGTCAAAACTTCTCTTTAATCCATTGGCTACAGAATAGGTGTTGTGTTAGCAGGCATGAAAACAACACGAATCTCATTGTATATCTCCATCAGAGCTCTTCGGTGACCAGATGCATTGTCAATGAACAGTAGTATTTTGAAAAGAATCTTTTTCTGAGCAATAGGCTTCAAAGGTGGGCTTAAAATATTCAGCAAACCATGCTATAAACAGATGTGCTGTCATCCAAGCTTTGGTATTCTATTTATAGAGCACAGGCAGAGTAGATTGAGCATAATTCTTAAGGACCCTAGGATTTTCAGAATGGTAAATTATTGGCTTCAACTTCAAGTCACCAGCTGCCTTAGACCCTAGCTAGATAGTCAGCCTGTTCTTTGAAACCAGGCATTGACTTCTCCTCTTTAGCTATGAAAGTCCTAGATGGTATCTTCTTCCAGTATAAGGTTGTTTTGTCTACATTGAAAATCTGTTGTTTAGGGTAGCCACCTTCCTTAAGGACCTCAGCTAGATCTTCTTGATAACTTGCTGCAGCTTCTAAATCAGCACTTGCTGCTTCATCTTGCATGCACTTAACATTAATGGAGACAACTTATTTCCTTAAGCCTCATGAACCAGTCTCTGCTAGCTTCAAACTTTCCTTCTGCAGCTTCCTCACCTCTCTCAACCTTCATGGAATTGAAGAGAGTTAGGGCCTTCCTCTGAAGAGATTTAGGGTCTTCCTCTGGATTAGTCTTTAGCTTAAGGGAATGTTGTGACTGGTTTGATTTTTTGATGCAGACCACTAAAACTTTTTCCATATCAACAATAAGGCTGCTTTGCTTTCTTGTGTTCACTGGAGTAGCATTTGTAGTTTCTTCCAAGAACTTTCCCTTTGCATTCACAAGTTGATTAACTGGCAGCACAAGAGGCCTAGTTTTCAGTCTATCTGCTTTTAACGTGCCTTTCTCACCCAGCTGCATCATTTCTAGAGTTTGATTTAAAGTAAGAGACATGTAACTCTTCCTTTCATTTGAAAACCTAGAGGTCATTGAAGGGTTATTTACTGACCTAATTTCAGTATTGTTGTGTCTCAAGAATAGGGAGGCCCAAGGAGAGGGAGAGATGGAGAATGGCCCATCGGTGGAGCAGTCAGAGCACACACATTTATTGATTAAATTTGCTGTCATATAGGTGTGGTTTGTGGCACCTCAAAACAATTACAATAGTAACGTCAAAGATCACTATTCGCAGATCACCATAACAAATAATAAAACATTTTGAAATATGCAAGAATTACCAAAATGTGATGCAGAGGCTCAAAGTGAGCAAATACTGTTGAAAAATGGTGCCAATAGACTTGCTTGATGGAGGCTTGCCACAAACCTTCAATTTGTAAAACATGCGATATCTGCAAAGGGCAATAAAGCGAAGCACAAGAAAACAAGGTATGCCTGTATACATGCTAGTGGAAATGGTGGAGAAGGAAAAGGCAGCAATACCAAAGAAAAGAAAGAAAAAATGATGGCATAACTTTGTTGAGATGTCAGGTACGATGGGATCCAGAGCCAGGGAGTGGAAGTGGAGGGGAAGACAGGAAAGTGTTTGGTAAGAAGACAGACGTCCCCTCCTGTTCAATAAGTAATAAAGAAAAAACAAGAGCATGTGCTGTGGGGATTGAGGGTAGGAAATTGAGGTAGTTTTGTCTTTTGGGCCTTTTAAGTTTTTGTGATATATCTGAAACATTAGTAAGAGAAAAGTATCTACATGTTCATAGAAATGTACATCTTTAAAGGATGAAATTTACTTTAGGTATATTAAATCACAATAATCCTGCCTTTAAAACGAGAAAAAGTGAGTTACATTGACCTACCTCCCCTTTTTGTTTTTGCTTCATCATGTAACGATACAATGATAATATAAGTTATTTAGTCTCAGGAAAAGAAGAATGCAAAAATTATAAAATTATTTGTACAAATTAAGAAAAAATTATAATTTAGATGGTGAACAACTTGTTACTGTTTTTGATGATAATCAATGTATTTATATCACACTTCATGATTTCTAGTTCCTTAGAAATTGGGTAGACTGGCACATTTTTCTCTATTAAAATGATAAATGATCTTAAGTGATAGTAATGGATATGTTTATCAAATAATAAAAGCAATAAATAAGCTAAGAGTAGTAGCTTCAGTACATACTTATTCAATGTAGGATATATTGTATTTTTATTACTAGTGATGTGGCTGTTTAAGAGAAGTAATTGTCATGTATGATTCTTTTTACAGTTAGTTATAAATTATTTCCTTATCATGCTTTAAAGATGTCTAAAATATTATGGTTTCAGAATTAGGAAAGATCAAATGATTTTTTTTTTACAATTCATATATTTCTAAATTATCTTTATGAATCATAGCTAACCAAAAACTTCAAAATTCTGGGCCCAATAAATATTATTGACAGAATAATCATCTTAATTTAGTAATAAAGGTACTATTTTTTTAAATTTATTTATTTTTTTGTGGTACGCGGGCCTCTCACTGCTGTGGCCTCTCCCGTTGTGGAGCACAGGCTCCGGACGCGCTGGCTCAGCGTCCATGGCTCACGGGCCCTGCTGTTCCGCGGCATGTGGGATCTTCCTGGACCTGGGCACGAACCCGTGTCCCCTGCATCGGCAGGTGGACTCTCAACCACTGCGCCACCAGGGAAGCCCTAAAGGTACATTTTTAGTACTATATAGCACACTAACTAATACATACCTTTTTAAGAATAGCAATCACAAATTTGCAGTGTTTTTCCTGTTTGTGAAGAAGCTGCTTGTAACACTTTTTTTCCAGAGAAAGCCTTAGGCTGTGCTAAAGGATGAGGGCATGTTTCATATAGTGATAAATAACAACAAAAAATGAAACATCAAAAGTAGTGTGAACTACAACATGCATGGAAATTTATTGAGATACTATTTCTAAGATTTTAAAAATCTTTAGAATTTATTCATTTTAAAAATTATTTTTAAGCAGTATCCCATATATAACAAACTCTTTTGTTAAGCCCTTTGTAATGTAGGAGTTTGAGAGGCTAATGTTCCTTTTCTAGAAGGATTATATCTATAGTGTCAGGAAGCAGCATAATCTACTTTTTTTTTTTTTTTTTTCATAATCTACTTTTGATACCATTCAAGTACCACAGGGGTATAAGCTTACATTGTAAAATTTTTACTGGAACATTTGACCACTTGATTGTTGTAAAAAGTTCAAACAAAAATGAATGTTTTTTGACATTCTATTACATTAAATATTACTTTCCTCTATGTCTGATATATTTTGCTGTATTTCCTACCAAGCATATATGAAGAACTCTGAATTTATTTTCTACCATAATTATTTATCCTATATTGTGTGTTTATTTGTTTCTGTGGTATGTTAGAGAAATAAGTCTTGACTACCTCTGGCTTTCTAATTCTTTTTCTGGATTGTGCATTCTGTTATTCACACTACATGTAGATTTTTTGTTTTCATTTTTGTCTTTATTAGGACTTCCCTGGCAGTCCAGTGATTAAGACTTTGCCTTCCAATGCAGGGGTTGTGGGTTCAATCCCCTGTCAGGGAGCTAAGATACCACATGCCTCGTGGCCAAAAACAAAAAGCAAACAAACCAAAAAACCATGAAACAGAAGCAATGCTGTAACAAATTCAATAAAAGACTTTAAAAATGGTCCACATCAAAAAACATTTGGCTTTATCATCTGAAACCTCTACTTGCCTCTTTCCAAAATAAATGCTTATTCATCTATTTTTGCTTTTCTGTTTATAATACAATATAGATAATAATACTGTATGTACTTTTCAAAAATTCTTTTCTCTAAAAGATATTTTGAGTATTGCTCATGTCTTTAAGTATGATACTTTGTTTCTTTGATAGTTATGCTACCTCAGATATATGTTTTTCTTATTGTAATCCAGACCTTTGCTTGATCAGCACAGATATCTAGAGGGATATCACTCTAGTTAGTTTCCTTAGTTAAAGGAGGGATGTTTTCCTGAGTATGGAGACAATTCTGGTAAGAAATAAAATGTCTTTGCTCCATGATTCTACATGAGAGTTGAGAGGACTCACATTTGAACAGGTTCTTCCATTGAATTCTCTCTCCCTTTTATTTAAAGAGGGGGAGCTACTTTTTAATCCTACTCTCACATTCATTATATCAGAGTGGTTTCATTGTTCTTTAGTCAATTGTTTGGGAATGAAAATCCAAGGCTCATTCCATCGCCCAGCTCTCAACTCTCCCACATATATTTTGCTAATAATGAGGAATTATACTAAGAGTATTTTTTTGATGGACTTATTCTTATTGGTGTTGAGTGGTAGATTTTATAGGTCTTTGGATTTGAACACCTTCTGATCCAATTTGCTGTAGAACTTAACAGAAATGAAATACTGCTAAAAGCAAGAACAAATGGATTCTGATTTTTAATTCTAGAACTATTGCAGATTTAATATTTTTATATTTGTTCTGCCATTTGAAATGGATTCTGATAGGGAGAGAGAAATTCCTGTATATAATAAAATTCCTTGGGTAAAGCTCACTGGTTTCTTTAATAAAGCCTTTTTCTTTGCTCCTTCCAACATCTGTCAATAAAAATGTAATTACTATTTTTGTCAAGAGAAAAGGAAAATACTTGTTTTGTTTTTCAAGTGTCAGAAACAAAACCCTTACCTCACTAAAGAATAAGACAAAGATGTTCACTATGACTAGTACAGTTTTACTCAGCATTCGAGGTATTAACTAATGCAATTAGGTAAGAAAATTCAGTTCTAATCTAAATAATTAGAAAGGAAATAAAACTACATTCATCATCACAGTATATGACTGAATATTAGGATAAAACCAATATCAACACAATAACTACCAGAAATGTGACAATAAAAGTAAAACAGTAAATACGGGATATAATGAGAGAGAAGATTCAATTTGAGTTAACAACAAAAAACAGTTACAGAAAAGTGCCTCAGTACAAACCTAAACAGTAATGTGCAAAACTGGAACGCACAGAGTATATATTATTAAACAGAAAGAAATGTCTATGCTCTTGAATAGGAAGTTGTAACTTTATAAACTGTCAATTTTCCATAACCTAATTTATAGATTTAATTAAATTCATATAAAATAAAATTTCCAACAATTGCTTTTCATGGAGCCAGCTAACTTGATTATGATATTCATTTGGAAAGCATGAGTAAGCAAAATAAATAGACAAAGAAAAAGTAGAAAAGCAATATTAGGTTCTTCCAGCTATTTAAATGTATAGCTCTATACTTCCAGCTATTTAAATGTATAGCTTCTATAATTAATTGTGTGTGGTATTAATGCACAAATATAAGAGCAACATATCAAAATTTAAAATACCAGGAATATACACAGAAGATAGTAAAATTTGCTAGCTGATAAACTTGGCATCACATTACAATGAAAGAAGGTTAACTTTTTAAATAAATTATTTAATAGATATTCAGATGAGTATAGAATTGAACCTGTATGGTATTGTATAAAGGATAAATTCCAGATGGATGAGTGATCTAAATAGTAAACAGTGAAATAATACAGATGTTAAAAATGGTTAAATTCCTTTGTAATCTTGGAATGCGTAATACCATTGTAAAATTCCAAAGCAATAGTAATAGTGATTGATAAATACAACTCATTTAAAAAGCAAACAAACAAACCAAATCAGACTTTACATGCATTAAAAATAAAAATCAAAAAGGAAATCACAAATAGGAAACAAAGGAAAAGTATTTGTAATTTATGTCACACACTTAGAATCTGTAATATCAATAAAGAAAATGAGATTATGTAAATTAAGTATATATTTAGAACTGAATATAGAATTTAAAAATATTAAACTCATATAAATATTAAATTTACTTACCTATCTGACTGGAAAAATCCAAGTTTGAGAATATACTGTAATGACAAGACTATGGGAAAATAGGCATTTTTCCACAATAAAATGAAAAATGTTATATTCCTTTGATGATATCAACAATATATACATTTACCCTTTCACCTAGCAATTTCAATTCTAAGAATCTACTCATTCTGCTTTTTATAATGAGATATATATTTGTGCAACAGTTTCTTCATCTTTTCTTGAAAACTTCCTTTTATAAAATTAAGAATTCACTAAATACAATCTTGTAAGTGATTTAGTGCATAGGGAATTTCTGTACTCAACAACATGACCTCATTCTTCTTATGTTAGGGCATTTAATGCTTACTTTTGGAGTGTCTTTGGCAATTGAACACTGTATAACGTCTATCTTTGGACTAGTTATTCTATGGTACTTATACTCAGTATATGACTATTATATGGGTACTTCTACTCAATATATGAATACTACAGTGTAACAATGGAGACACAAGTCTAATGCAAGAAAAGCATTATCACAGTGTCCACCTAAATATTGGACCTCCAACTTAACCTAGGCTGCAAGAGATAAAATCAGCCTGTTAACCATTTTTGTCTGTACACACTGACCTCAAATATATAAATTTTATTTTCTCTTCTCAAACCTAAAATAAATTAAAAATTTTAAGCTGTAAAAGATAATACTGATCTCTTCTCCAAGAATGACTTATACACAAATATGTTCATTTTGGCATTATTTATGACATTAAAATTTTAAAACAACCCCAAATTAATGGAAGGGCTTGAATGAATAAGTTTTGTTATACCTGCCCAATTGAAAACAAAGAATCCATAAAAATGAATGGGGAAAATTTTTATACATTGGTATGGAGTCATACCTTCATGCAAATATTCTTAAGAAGACAAGGAAAAGGTGCAAGAGAGTTTGTATGTGTATGTATACATATTAGCTGCATTTTATGAAAGAAATGAAGGAAAATATATATTTGAAAAAGGAAACCCTGAAATAACCACAATTATAATACAAATTGTTCCTTTTAAAGAGTAAAAGGCATAGATTGGAGAGAATAGGAAGAGAAATATGGTGTTTGGTTTTCTAAATATTTATCATTTTATAGTTTTGCCTTTGGAATGGTATAATTTTACATATTTAAAAACCAAATTATGGTATCACACTTTCTGATTTCAAACTATACTATAAAGCTATAGTGATTATAACAGTATGATGCTGACATAAAAATAGACATAGACAAATAAACAGAACAGAGAGCCCAGAATTAAACCCCCATATATATAGTCAACTCATATATGACAAGAGAACCAAGAACACCCATTGTGGAATGGATAGTCTCTTCCTCAAATGGTGCTGGGAAAACTGGATAAACACATGCAGAAAAATAAAATTGGACCCCTGTATTACACCACTCACAAAAATTAACTTGAAATTTCAAAAACTTAAACATAACACCTGATACCACAAAACTCCTAGAAGAAAATAATTGATCTTGGCAATGAGTTTTTGGATATGACACCAAAAACACAAACAAAAGCAAAATTCAACAAATGGGACTATATAAAACCAAAAACTTCTGCACAGCAAAAGAAACAATTAATAAAATAAAAAGGCAACATACAGAATGGAAGAAAATGTTTGTAAACTGTATATCCAATAAGGAATTAATATCCAAAATATAAAAAGAACTCATACACCTCTATAACAACAAAAAAATTTTTAATGCCCTGAAGAACTAAATAGACATTTTCCAAAGAAGACATCCAAATGACCAACAGGTACATGAAAGTATTCTCAGCATCACTGATCATCAGGGAAATGCAAATCAAAACCCAATAAGATATCACCTCACACCTGTTAGAATGGTTATCATCAAAATGACAAGAGATAACAAATGTTGGCAAGGATATATTCCCACTGTTGGTGGGAATATAAAGTGGTTCAACCACTATGGAAAACAATATGGAGGTTTATCCAAAAATTAAATAGATCTACCATATGATCCAGCAATTCCACTCCTGGGTAAATACCCAAATAAAAACATGACATTGAAGAGATATATGCATTCCCATGTTATTGCAGCAGTATTCACAATAGCCAAGATACAGAAACTACCTATGTGTCCATCGATGGAAGAATGAATAAAGAAGATGTGGGGTGTGTGTGTGTGTGTGTGTGTGTGTGTGTGTGTGTGTGTGTAATATTATTCAGCCATGAGAAATAAGGATATTCTGCCATGTGTGACATGGATAGACTTTGAGAATGTTATGCTAAGTGAAACAAGTCAGACAAAGATAAATACCATATGATATCACTTATATGTGGAATCTAAAAAAGCCAAACTTGTAAAAACAGAGAGTGAAATGGTGGTTACCAGGGGATGGGGCTAAGAATGGAGGTGGAAGGGATAGGATAGATGTTGTTGAAAGGTACAAACTTGCAACCAGTAGTAGATAAGCCCTAGAGATCTAGTGCACAGTATAGTCAATATAGACAACAATACTGTATTATAATCATCAAACTTATCTTAATTATTCCAACTAAAGAAATACTTATGTGATGTGAAAGAGCTACTAATTATCACTACAATGTCAGTCATATTACAATACATATTTAACATGTAGTACATCTTAAACAATGTATGTCAAATGTATTTCAATTAAAAAAATAAAAAACAAATTAATTACAAAAGCAATTTCCTCTAATTGAAAACTAACTAAAATAAATTAATCCAACCACATATCATATTGGGGACCTAACATACATGCACAAATGATAATTATTTCAAATGACTTTAGAATACAACATTTTAACTCTGTGTCTTTAGTGTAATATACACTAAAACCAAATAGAGCTTCTAAGAAATCCCAAATATTATTCAGGTAGCTAATACTGAATAGTAAACCAATAAGTATTATTGTACAGCTGTGTTTAAGTGCATGGAGCCCTGCTGCCTTTCTATAACATAGATTTGGGAAATGGGAATAGATATTCTGTTACTAAGACAAGTTGAAGCACTGATTTTGAATAGGATATTAAAGACAATGTTCTGTAAAGCATTTGATAACTTTTAATTCTCTTCCAAGTTACATAGGTAATATGAGCAGACGGGGTCACTATTTCACTGTTTGCTTAACCTCTGCCTTCTTCCCACAATTTATCAGGATATATTCATGTCCCTCACCATGTGGTAAGATTTTATTTTGCATCAGTCTTTTACTGAACTTCTTAGGCATATGAGTATCTCTTCCACAATATGGGAAAAATTAAACCTGTCTGATTTGAACTAGCCCGGTTTGGCTCTAGATAGTGGAGCTGGAAGCAGGAATTTAGGATTCCAGATGATAAAAATTCATGGTTTTTATGTCACATGATTTTTGATTAAATGCCTTTTCCAACTCTTAAATCATTTTTCATTTGATATTATTTTCAGATCCTGAGGCATCCAGGTTACCCTTATTTGGGCAAATTGACCTGTCAAATTTTAACACAAATAACAAATAGGTGGATTACTCGAAATATCTTACAGACACAAATTAGAAGATAAAATGTATTTAATGTTTTTCTCTGTATCATTTATGGAAATAATTAGAAATGGAATAATCAATCAATAGAAATTAATGCCACTCAAAGCAGGGTACAAGAGACAGAAATGTATTTCCTTGGACACAGGAAAGCCAAAGTGAGATATAATTGGAAGGCATGCTTGGGCATTAATTCTGCCTCCTTTCTTAAGGAGGTAGCCTTGACATTGTAGAGCTTGGTGAGGTCACAGGAAAATCTATTATTTGCAAATATTCAGTTAAATAAAAGAGTTCAGATTGTTATTTTAACACCATACTGAATGGTGGCCTGACTGTATTATAAAAAATAGTGTTTCAGGAAGCTTAGTCTTTTTGGATCAGATAGGACTTTACCTTCTTTCAACAGTCATTCATAACTTCTTTCCTTTGCAAATAAAGCTCAGAGAAATCAGACCAAGATGCTCTACAACTATTATTTTTCTTGTGAAATCACTTGTTTTTCCAGAAATTTCTGAAATCATTCCTAAATTGAGATTATGTATTAATTGTGTGTTTGGTCTCCTTCTGCCTATATTAGAGCCAATTATAAAGGTGTTTTTATGTTAAACATTCTTTATTTCAAGATTTAGGAGCCAGAAAATGAAATTTCTTTAGCCAGGGATAGTTTCACATTGGTCAAATAGTCATAAAACGTTCAGTTCATGTTCTCCACACATCTTTCTATACTTAAAAAGTTCATTATTGATCACATATATTGTTAAATTCACTTAGTATAACTAATAAATATTTAAAAGATAAAGATTAAATTCATGGATAACAGTAAAGCATATTTTCTTCTATAAGATTCCCTTTCTTAACCCTATAGAATATAAGTTTTCCATTTCTTTAAAGTGCTTAACAAACCAGAACCAACTCACAGCAACATATACTGATGAACAAAGGTAAAAGATCTCTGACATGTCCAAGAATATCCATGGAGAACTTTAAAATATAAAAGCTTAGATTAGTTCAAACGGAAGCAAAGTGGACATATTCCAGGCTCACATTTTTTCTAGGAAAATAATTGTATCCATTTGAGTCTGGCAGAGATAGGTTTTTGGATGAAGTTTGATGGCAGACATAGTATGAAGCGCAATTTAAAAAAATCATAGTAGAAACATCAAGTTAAAAACATACAGTTAAATTACTATGGAAGTGAAAAATACTGTAGTTTAATAGCACTGACAGGCGATGAAAAGCATACCTATTTTCACATTCAATGGCCAGATTACACCTTTAGATACGTTAATGACATCCAATAATGGATATGGGCTCACATTTTGTGCAAAAAGTTAAAACTGACCTAATAATATCACTGAAATTAACTTGAAGGCTAAATAGTAATAAATGTCCACTCAATGAAGTGGAAATTGTGTTATATTGTAATGAATCAATAAATACTACTACATGGGATATAGTATTTTAAAAGCCTGGGAATTGTGTATTTTTCCACGGCGTGCAAAGGGACTTTCATTTTCTAACATAAAGAGAAAAGTAGGGGCTTCCCTGGTGGCGCAGTGGTTGAGGGTCCGCCTGCCGATACAGGGGACACGGGTTTGTGCCCCGGTCCGGGAGGATCCCACATGCCGCGGAGCGGCTGGGCCCGTGAGCCATGGCCACTGAGCCTGCACGTCCGGAGCCTGTGCTCCGCAACGGGAGAGGCCACAACAGTGAGAGGCCCGCATACCGCAAAAAAAAAAAAAAAAGAGAGAGAGAAAAGTATATCCAAATCTTCCAAGTCTCAGATTTAGGAGCTGGTCAAATTTAATCTCAGAAATATATATGTGTGTGTGTGTATACACACACACACACACACAGTATTTAGCAGCCTCAAAAATGTATATTGTAGAAAATATTAGAATAAATATATTAAGACAAATGGGTTATCATTTTCTAAGTTTATTAAAGGTTCTCAAAGTTGGGATTCTTGATCTATGGAGTCCATTTATGTTTTTTGGGAAGTCCAATTGTTTTTGTTAGGAATGGGTATGTAGCTTTTTTATTTTTTCAATAAGAATTAGAGTCACTAAAACGAGTAATGGTAATATGAAAATCCAAAACAAGAACCAGTGGAATGGGACTTCCCTGGTGGCACAGTGGTTAAGAATCCGCCTGCCAATGCAGGGGACATGGGTTTGAGCCCTGGTCTGGGAAGATCTCCCATGCTACGGAGCAACTAAGCCCATATGCCACAACTACTGAGCCCCCATGCCACAATTACTGAAGCCCGCATGCCTAGAGCCCATGGTCTGCAACAAGAGAAGCCACCGCAATGAGAAGCCTGCGGACCACAACAAAGAGTAGCCTCCGCTCGCTGCAACTAGAGAAAGCCCACGCGCAACAACAAAGACCCAACGCAGCCAAAAATAAAGATTAAAAAAAAAAAAAAGAACCAGTGGTGCATCATTTGGAAGATAGGAAAAACAAGAATGTTCAAGAAAATATACAAAAATAATTAGAAACATAGTCCTAAATTTGAGAAGTGCAGATTACTTCAAAAATATTTTGTACCTATTCTTGTGAGAGTAATTGTACCATTTACGTTTAATTAGTACCATTTTAATTAGTATCATTTAAAACTTAAATTCAGATAGAGTTTTCAAGAGGGTAGTTATATGTTCATGCCCCTAAAGTCATATGACAAAGGGGGCTTCATGTGACCACTGAGGTACAGCCAGTCTGCTTAGAGACAGCTTGGGAGCCTCATATAAAGATGATAGGTTTCTGCAGGTTTTTACTCTTTTTCTAAATACTTCTAAATGAATAGCACAATGCCAATTATTATCACATTAACTCATCAAATGCTAGTGGGTTTATCTTTCCTTTTTTAATGTGTCAATGTTGTTGATACCACTTTCCAGAGGAGATTGAGGAAAGATCAGTGATCGCAGCATAACTTTATGTAGGATGACTATGAGGGTCATGATTTAATACCATTTATCCTAAAGTAGAAAGTTTAAATATTTCCATTATGCCCTTTTTAGGAGTTTTCATAATCTTATGATGAACCATCATTTTAGTTTACAGATTTGTCAGAATTGGTTAAAGCTCTCTATTAACAGTGACCTTTCCCTCCTCCAACCCCTAAATAAACAAAAAACATATTTAAAAGCATTTCAAGGTAAGGCTTATTTTTCTTACAGATTAAATCACTTGACTAGGGTTTTACTGCTGAATATGTTCTATATTCTTCCTAATACCAAAACAAAAGTAAAACTGCAAATGATGAACATAGGTTTTTTAACCAATCAGAGCCTATGTCAAAACTCACTAAAATAATGAATCTTACTGCTGGAAGGAAGCTAAAACGACCTGCTTCACTAAATGTAAAGTGGCAGAAGCATTTACATGTTGAAAGCAGTCTTCTTTCTATGGAATCTCAAAACTCACAAAAGAAAATCAAGCCCTAGGGTAATAGAATCAGAACAGGACACTTTAAACACACACAAACACATGCATGCATACACACACATACATACATACACACACACAAACACACACACACACACACACACACACACACACACACCCCATAAGAATAAAAAAGAATTCTCAGGCACAATGTGAGGCAGAAAAAAAATTAAGCTAAAACAACACAACTGTTCTCATTAGTGAATTTATATAGAACCTCACTAAAAAATATTATATTTGAATCTTGTTAGAATGACACTTGGAAATGAAAAACTGGAACCATATTGCCGTATCGGATACTGTGTTTAATTCTGGTGAATATAATAAAAGGTTTTTTTGTTTGTCTCTTTAAAAGTTTATATATTTGCTAAGTAAAATGCACAATGGTTAAAAACCTGACCATCAAAAAAGTAGCTTGATCTGGAACCCAAGATTGCTTTGAAAGTAATTCTGACATATGTGTTCTGACATAATTTTATCTGATTAAACCTAATACTACTAATTTTAATATAAAAATAAAGGTAATAATTATTATATGCCCACCATGTACTTTTTATGATCTCTGACTTTAAGTCAAGCTTCAAGGTAAATATTAATAATGGGGGCTTACACATAAGCAAACAGGTTTGAATAGTTTAAGTAATTTGCCCAAAATAATAAAACTATGACACAGCAAAGCTAGGTTGTAAACTAAGGAATGTTTTCGTTCCAAATTTTGCAATCTCTTCTATTAAATCATAATAACAGGTTAAATTATTAATATTTGGTTTTCTGAGGTATAAGTATAAATTAGATAATCATTAGGTATAAAAGACTATTAATAAATGGCACTGTTTCAAAACTTTTTTACTTATCAGTGTCGGGAAAAGAAAATCACACGCTCTATTCAGTCAATATGGTTTGTACTTTAGGGGATTGGGGCCATTTCTGTCTGGTTCAAAATTGTATCTGCAATGTAAAACACAGTGCTTAGTACCTAAGAGGTGCTGAGTATGTTTTTGAATAAATGAATGAATATTGGTGGGTTTTATTTAACACTAAAATTAATTTTGCTATATTAGAAATTAATTCCTCTATGACCTGCCTTATATTATTGTGATATTTTAAGAACTTAGTAAACAAAGCAGAAAACAAATTGTTCAATAAGGAAACAAACTCTTTTATGTGGAGGGCGGCAGGGTTTTCGTTTGCTTTGAAAGTATTAAAACTCTATCTATATATATCTATATATAGAGAGAGAATTTTTAAAATATATATATTTTTTTACTGATTAATATAATCAAATTGTAAAATGTAAATTCAGGACATACAAAAGGAATAAACTAGTGATATCATTAGTCATGTTGGACATCTACATTTTCATAATATTTAACTGGAGGAAACTCAAGAGCATGATCAAATGTGCACCATGCCAGTAATATTGAACTACTATGATTCTTGGGCAAAACAGCCCATCTTACTATTTCCTAAGAAGAAAAACGTGCTATGTGATTGAAAAACTACTTTTCACATGAGCATTGACTCATAAAATGCATAAAGTATTAGTCAACATTCCAAAATGTTAAGGTTAATGCTTACTATTTGTATTAGTTTGCAAGGGCTGCCATAATAACATACCACCGACTAGGTGGCTTAAAGAAGACTAATTTATTTTTTCACTACCCTGGAGGCCAGAAGTCCATGATCAATATATGGTCAGGTCTTATTTCTTCTGAGGTCTCTTTCCTTGGCTTGCAAAGAGCCACCTTCTCTCTGTGTCTTCCCCTGGTCTTCCCTTTGTGCACATGTGCCTCTGGTGTTTCTCTGTATGTTATAATCTCCTCTTTTTATAAAGACACAAGTCAGAATAGATTAGGGCCCACCAAACCAGCCTCATTTTTAACTTAACTACCTCTTTAAAGACCCTACCTCCATATATAGTCATTTTCTGAGGTACTGGAGGTTAGGACTTGAACATATGAATTTGGAGGAACACAGTTCAGTTTATAACACTAATACAAATATTACAATTAATTAAGCATAACTTGTTTAGGTAATCAAGATTGGTTCATCTAGGAGATGACAACTGAATCCAGGTAAAAAGAAAAAGTCAAAAGTAGGCAAGACATAAAGGAGTGAAGACACTAAAACCCAAAATTTTTTTAAAAAGCAGAAAATAAAACTTTTAATTCTAATCAATGTGTTATTTTCTAAGCAATTCTAAAATTTTGCTTTCCTGCATTGCCTGGATCATGAAACAACATTTTCAACCATCATTATTATTCTCTTTTAGAGAAAATTATTTAAGAAAATTGTCTCTGACAGCATTCAAAAATGTTGTTTATATATATTTTTTACTTCAATCATATTTTAATCTTAGATTTATTTTTAGAGCCCACAATTATACATTTTAGGCAAAATGTAATATAAGATATGATGATCCTAAGACTACTGAATACTGGATTGTTACCAGATAAGACAACACTCCTTCTCCTGAGATTCTCAACAGAGAAAAACATCAAACACGAACAAAAACAAAAAGCAAAAGCATTTGATTATTAATTGGCCTTACACTCCTACTTCTCAGTTCAGTAGGCTCTGTTAATAGGGTGCAACTTAAAAGGGATACCTGAATTGTCTCCGTGTGGCCCTAAGTATAGAGCCAACTGAAGACTAAGAGTGATAAGATAACAGAGTGGGTAAAAAAAATGGGGAGGGAGGGCTTCCCTGGTGGCGCAGTGGTTAAGAATCCGCCTGCCAATGCAGGGGACACGGGTTCAAGCCCTGGTCCAGGAAGATCCCACATGCCACGGAGCAACTAAGCCCGTGCACCACAACTGCTGAGCCTGCGCCCTAGAGCCCGCGAGCCACAACTACTGAGCCCACGTGCCACAACTACTGAAGCCTGTGCACCTACAGCCTGTGCTCCACAACAAGAGGAGCCACCGCAGTGAGAAGCCCGTGCACCGCAACGAACAGTAGCCCCCTCTTGCCGCAAGTAGAGAAAGCCTGTGTGCAGCAATGAAGCCCCAACGCAGCCAAAAATAAATAAATAAATATTTTTTTAAAAATGGGGAGGGAGGTTCATATCTCCTACTATAAAGCATGGAATCCTCCACTGCTGACATCCAGCATCATGAAAGTACAGAGCCAACTACTTTTACCCTCCACGATGGTGACTGTTAGAAAACAAGGGCCACGAATTTTATGGTATTTGACATCTCAATAAACACATTGAAAATCACTTTGGGAATAGAATAATTCTCAGTGGCATATTTGAAAGATGCCTAGAAAATAAATATGAAAGGAGTTTTGATATAATTATAGTCAATATTAAGAAAACTAACACAGTACTGGACAAATAATTTCCCTGTCCACAAATATTATTATTCCATCCTCAACCTATTCTCACCATGCTTTTTCTTTCCTTTCTGTTCAGGAAATGCTTTGCACACATACATTTGATGTTGGATATTACTGTTAAGTTTGTCCCTTAAATTTTCAGACCTTTGTAAAAGTATTGACTTACTATTCTTGTTAGTTTTCCTTCAGGATGCTACATGTAACTTAAAAATCAATGGAATTATGGGTGTGTGTCTGTGTGTGTACAGAATGTCTTATTTTAGAGTCATTTTCTAATTACTATATGTGTCAACCTACTCACAGTCATTAGGGACACTTAGTCCACTATGATACATGTTTTTATTTCTTTACAAAATAGTTTTTTCCACGTTTAATCAAAATTGCCAATTATCTGCATTTGCCTAATGATCTCCTGATATGTGATGTGTTACCAGGAGGACAATGTAGAAGGTTAAGAAGGATGAAAAGCTATGAAACATTCTGTGCTTTTTAGGATATCCTTCTTTTGGCCCTGAAACCTGAAATTATGGCTAATATAATAGCCACAGTAAGAAAAACTTTTAAACATTTTACTTGCCATTCAACGTAATATCATATATTAAGTTAAATATTATGCCCCAAATATTTTTCATTATTCAAAGAAGCTTGTAAAAATAAAAAGTGAAATATATAAATTAAAACAATAAACATATGCTTATCTCGTCAGCAAAGCACATTGCCAAAAATAACACATTTTGATAGTTCAGTATTTAACTATATAAACTCTTATGAAAAATGTTTCAACATATAAGGAGCATAACAGAAATATTCTTTGCTAAAACTTTTTCCTTTACTATTAGTGCCATTTTATGTGACTCAGGAAGATTATATTCCATATATTTACAATTAAATTCTATTCAATAAGAGAAAAATAATACTTAATGCATTTCATACAGACTATTGTTGCTAGAGTTTCTCAAGACCTAGACCTATGGGGTCATAATCCATGGATTCTAAAGGAAAATTACATTTTTATATGCTATAGCGCCATCTAGCGCACTGCCTAGGTATTTACTCATTTATACATATTTGGAGGGGGGCGTACATGAGATTTTATGTATCTCTGTGTGTTAAATGCATGACGTTATATATGCACAAAAACATATGCACCATGTATTTAAAAAATCAAGACATACACATATATTCAAATAGTACTTCATTTACTGCTGATGCTGTTAAATTTCTTTTTAAACAATTATCACTTATATCAGCAAAATACATTTCAATATTCGCAGAGAGAGAGAGCCCCTAATATATGAGTCCATTCCAACATTCATAATTCACTGGATTACACCAGTTTACAAATGGCATGACTGTGAAATTGGACTGGGTCTGCTTCACAAAATCTTGAATAAAAAAACCACGTTAACTATGATGAACTAAAATCATTTCCTAAATAAAAGACTATAATCAAAGTATGTCAGTTACATATGGTTTTACTGATTTATTGAATACTAGTTAAAATAGTATTATACACTTAGCTGGCATTTTCCCAGTAGAACAAGTTTTTTAGAAATTTGACTTGTGCTCATACTGAACACACACACACACACAATTAATAGGGATGCACATACATTACAGCAAAGAGCAACGGTCATCTCCATGAAGATTTGTGTTACACACTAAATTATTCTGCTATTGTTGCAATAAACTAACAGGCCACCAGAAAATTCAGTGGCCTATCTAGCAAGCATTTATTCTTCTACTCATGGTCTGTTTAACAACTGGGTGACACTGCATCATATTTCAGTGAGCTCAGCTTGGCTCTGGGATTTGAGTAGGGTTCAGATATATTCCACATGTGTTCACATTCTCCGTGGGCAAGCACTACCCAGGGATATTACTTTCATGGTCGACCCAGGAGTAAAAGAGTTCAAGCCAAACCACACAAGAACCAAAACCACTCACAGATCATTGAACAAACCAAGTCAAAGGCAAATCCATAATCTGTGCAGAAGAAAAGCATACTATACCCCAAGGGATATGGAATAGTGGGTGAAAGCAAAAAATATTATGAACTAATACATATACACAAAAATATACTTTAAGGACTGATACAAAGATAATTTTTCTGGTAAATTGAGTTATTTGTGTTAATAAACTTAGAACAATTTTAGATTTACAGAATTATTGTGAAGATAAAGAGTTCCCATATACCCCATGCCCAGTCCCCCATATTATTAAAATCTTATATTAGTATGATACATTTGTCACAATTAATATTGATATATTTTATTAACTGAAGTTCATGCTTTATTATGATTTCCTCATTTTTTTCTTAATGCCCCATTTCAGTTTCAGGATTTCATCCAGGATACCATCTTGCATCTAACAGTGTTGTTTCTTTAGACTCCTCTTGTCTATGACAGTTTCTCAGACATTCCTTGGTTTTGATGATCTTAACAGTTTTTATTACTGTTCATCATTTTGTAGAATGTCTCTCAATTGGGATTTGTCTGATTTTTGTCCCATGATTAGACTGGGGTTGGGTATTTTTTGGAGGAAGAGCTCAGAAGTAAAATGCCATTCTTAGCACATTGCTTCATGAGTATATACTGTCAATATGACACCATTTTTGATGCTAACTTTGTTCATGTAACTTGAGGTAGTGTTTATTAGGTTTCTCCACTGTCAAGTAACTTTCTTCCCTTTCCATACTGTACTCCTGAAAACAGTCACTACGCACAGCTCACACTTAAGGTGTGGGGAGTTAATCTGTACCTTCTGAAGGGTAGCATATCTACATAAATAGTTTTAAATTCTTCTGTGCAGGAAATTTGTCTATTATTCCTCATTTATTCAATCATTTCTTTATATCGACATGAATGCATGGATATTTTATACCTTATAATCTAAAAGTATTCTATTTTGTTTCTCAAATTGTGCCAGGTCTTTTGGCTGGCCCCTGTATCACTTTTGTATTTCTTCATCATTGCGTGTGTGTGTGTGTGTGTGTGTGTGTGTGTGTGTGTGTGTGTGTCACTTCCTTACTTTCTGGCACTACAAATTACTCTACAATCATCATACACATTTTCTGTCCCAGTCCTAGAAATAGCCATTTCTCCAAAGAGTACTGGTTGCATTTTGGAGAATGGTATTACGAAACAAGATCTGGCCATCAACTGTAGTTTTTGCTACTGGGTTTTGTTGACTTGAACTATTTTTGAGTATACAAACGTAAGTATCCATAGGAAGTTAGACATTTAAAGATAAAAATTACTTATTAATGCAATATCTTTTTTTCCAACAGATTACATGTTTCTAAGAGTCAAAGAAAACTAACTTGGGGTACTATACACTTAGGAGAAGCACAGGGATAGAAATTTGGGGATATATTTCTAGAAAATGTGCATCTTTGCATATATATGTGTGTATATAGACACACATATGGATATATTCTATATATGTACATATATGTATATAAACATATACACATTAAAATAAAGATATACATATGTGTATATTACTATATAAGAGAGTGCAAAAGATAAAAGTTAAAATTGTTTCCAGATTCAACCCTGATCATTCCTTTATATAACAAAAATTTTTGGTCATTTTAACATGTAAATAACTTATAGAAAAGGGGATAAATATAGATTAATATATATATATATCTGATTTCAATCTTTGTTGATAACTTCTCAGCAACCAATATAGACAATTTTGATAAAGATTATATGTGACCTTGAAAACCACATAAATTCAAGTTTCCAGTTTCATCAGCTTTGCCCTGTATTTCAGCTAACTACTTTCTGGTTTCTCCTTCTGTCTTCCTTGGCCATGCTCTGATTCTCAGCCAAATCTATATACCTTAGATTGAAGATGATCAGTCAGATTTGTTTTTTCTGAGTATTTGTATGTGGCTATGACAAATACAGGATCATATATAAAGACATTATGTCTGAAGCCGGGCTTAGCCTCCGTTGGTGAGTCAATTTGGGTATAACAAGAGGAGTGGTCAAATGAAAACTACAATGAGGTATCACCTCACACCTGTCAGAATGGCCATCATCAAAAGTTCTACAAACAAAAAATAAATGCTGGAGAGGGTGTGGAGAAAAGGGAATCCTCCTATACTGTTGGTGGGAATGTAAATTGGTACAACCACTATGGAGAACAGTATGGAAGTTCCTTAAAAGACTAAAAATAGAACTAACGTGTGAGCCAGCAATCCCACTCCTGGTCATATATCTGGAGAAAAACATCATTCGAAAAGATACATGCACCCCAGTGTTCACTGCAGCACTATTTACAATAGTCAAGTCATGGAAGCAACTTAAATGTCCACTGACAGAAGAATGGATAAAGAAGATGTGGTATATATATACAATGGAATATTAGCCATAGAATAGAACAAAATTATGCCATTTGCAGCAACATGGATGGGCCTAGAGATTATCATATTAAGTGAAGTCAGTCAGATAAAGACAAATATCATATGATATCACTTATATGTGGAATCTTAAAAAAATGATACAAATTAACTTATTTACAAAACAGAAACAGACTCACAGGCTTGGAAAACTTATGGTTACCAAAGGAGAAACATGGTGGGGTAGGGATAAATTAGGAGTTTGGGATTAACATATACACACTACTATATATAAAATAGATAACCAACAAGGACCTCCTGTATAGCACAGGGAACTCTACTCAATATTCTGTAATAACCTATATGGGAAAAGAATCTGAAAAAGAATGGATATATGTATTTGTATAACTGAATAGGTATACACCTGAGACTAATGCAACATTGTAAATCAACTATACTCCAGTATAAAAAATTAATTTTAAAAAAGAGGGGTAGTGAGGAATAGTTGGGGCTAGTGTTTAGCAAGGGTCAGTGGGAAATGTTCAGTTCTTCAGCATCTATTATATTACACGGTAGTTATGTTTGGGGTAAGTGGAGAAAAATATGAGCGTATTTTAGGGACTTAGATGTTTATTCCTCAATAACATGGTCATTGCTTTATCAAATAACAAAAGCATAACCCCAGGTTGTGGGCAGCATTGAATTCAAGAAACAAGAGTGTGAGCCATCACTAGGAATGACTTAGGCCAGTGAAAGTAGCACCAGTGAAATTTAATTTACCTACCAAGACTCAGACTATTTGGAAAAACAGTGTGTTAGAACACTATGTTTCATATATAATAAATAACATGTACCTAGAGATTGTAAATTAAGGAAAACATGATCTTTCCACAGATAATTCATGTCTAATCCTGCTTACATAGCATTTAAATATGTTCCACGCCTTTTATATGCATTATGTTCCCTACGTGTTACATTTGGTGTTATGCTATAAATTGTTAGCGAGAATTTTTCCTAAGTGCCTGGACAAATTAGAAAAAAAAACTACTGATTTTTGACTTGCCATTCAGATATTATTTAGTAAACCCTATATCTTAGTAAATAAATAGTTATTTACAAAGCAATCTGTGAGGGATACAAAAAGAAATAAGACATGGTTCCTGTTCTGTGAATTTGAAGTCTAGAATTTCAATACCCGAGATACATTTTGGGGGGACTCTTAAAGCACAAACGTCTAAAATCATAACATATCAAGAAGTGTGAAATCTTGCTGATATACAAAAATATGAGAAAACCTAGATATGATGTTGCTAACCTAAAAATCCTTAAAATCTAAAATCAAAACTTGGAAAGAAAGGAAAGATCAACACAAATAGCAACTGTTTGCCAATAATTCTTTACTACATTGTCTTTAACTTTACATTCTTTTTATAATATTAAGTATCTTCTCTTTCCTATATGTTGATTGGTTTCTGCTAGAGACAGAGGATTTTTTTATGGTATGATATAAGAACTTGTCAACTTTATGGGAAAAGGAATTGAAACTTAATATCTTCCATAGCACATGATGTGTCCAAGACAGCCTACATTGTTTTATTTAACAGACTTGCAATCAAGGAGTGGGGAGTGACATCAATCAAACGGTTAGCCTTGCTCCTTGATACCAATGCAGATCTGTATGGATACTCATCACTCTACTCTCAGGAAAGCCTAAGTGTTCCCACCTAGTGCCACTATACCTAGGCTCTCCATTTATTTAGTGTTTTGTAGCCAAGCTGTCCACAACATGAAACCTATAGTTGTCATACATTTGAAAGTACTTGTCACAAGATTAGTATTCAGAATTCAGTGGATTCGTACTTTCTTAATAGCACCAGGCAAACGGGAAAAGAAGACTGCAATTCTTTCTGGAGGTGACATCTAATATACACACCAAAATCTCCACCCTGATGTGTTCTGTCTTCATAATTCTGTGGGTAATGAGGTACTACAGACTGCAGCCCTCTTCCGTACTCAAGTTGTAGAACTCCATCATCTACTGTGGTATCTAGTTACTTCCTTCACCATGGTAATTGTGCCTCATTTATCTTTATTTTGCCAGCATCTGGCATGGAGTATGACAAGAAGTGATTTTTCACAAATATTTATAGAATGCAGTTGAATCAATAAACTTGAAAACAATGACCCAAATGCCCACAAAAGGAATTGCTTTAATTGGCCTGAGTTAACAGAAACAAGAAAACTCATAAAATCTTAAAACAACAGTAAGAGCACAAAAAGTATGGATACAGTATATATGAAACTCTCTTAGCCAACACTGACAGTTTTTAAATTTTCTTATTTACAGGAGACAATAGTCCAGATAAGAAAAAATTAGAATTTACATATTTAATATTGGCAGATTTTACTTTTGTGTTTATTCTTGTGATACCCACAAGATACCCCCCAAATTCACTATACAGAGTAACTTGTTGAATAACTAAGGCACAGATCTGAATCACGACTATTCATCTACATGTTCCACCCAGTGAGTGGATAGAGCCAGCCATCTATCACCTGCATGTCAGCCAAGCTTTGTTACCTGTATAAGCAGGATGAATGGTGACTTCAGTAAGATCTACTGGATTCCTGTTACCTGACTTCATCCTGTCACACACTGTATTTTATTGTCATTCTTATTTACCCACTACCTGAAGTTGGAGCAGTGAAACACTGTGTATATCACTTTAGCTTTTATTATTTTTAACACCTTTATTGGAGTATGATTGCTTCACAATGGTGTGTTAGTTTCTGCTGTATAACAAAGTGAATCAGCTATACATATACATATATCCCTATATCTTCTCCCTCTTGCACCTCCCTCCCACCCTCCCTATCCCACGCCTCAGAGGCAAATATAGTTTTGGTCATTGTTGATAAGATGATAAGCATTGGTTTTATAGAATCATAAAAGTCATGTTTTTGGATCGATTTCATTTTGTGGTGAAAATAAATACGTTAGTATTGTTTGGGAAACTGGGGCTTCTCAGGAATCTTAAAACTTGTCTATAAGTGTGAATGTATAAATAAATTAATTTTGAATTAAATTTAAAGTTTCTTCTTTAAAATGTTTCTGAAAATTCTTCCAAAAAAATAGCCATGAAATATGAATGTCTCCATTTTTAAAAAGCAACAAAACAAAAAGAAAAAAACTCCAAAGTTAAACTTTAAAACATATAAATTTTATTGAACATATTTTTGGAATAGTGCTTTAAACTCAGTAGATGACAGGTTGCTTATTTTATTTCAAAGGGAGTGAAACTAGTTTGGTTGGCTTTCAGAGCTTTTCAAATCCAGCACAAGAATTTGAAAACCTTTGTGTGTGTGTCTGCACATGTATATGTGACAGAAAGGGAAAAGGAGGCATTCTATCACAAAGAAAAATAAAATCATTAGGAAGGCACAGATTCACACAATTTAAAATGACATAATCAGTTTACTGAGAGATTACAATTTAACATGCAATTGTAATGTGCTCACAAGTTTTCTGGGACCAAGCTTAGCTAGCCCTTTTTAAAAATCCTTAGCCTGTTCTTACTAGTGTTATACAAAATACTTAAAGGCTTTTGATTCATTTTCCTGATTAGTAAGTTAACTTTTCTTAAACGAAGCAGTAAATCCTACAATGTATATAAGCAAAAATAAAATTTCCCATGGATCTAAGAATTTGAAAAGTAAACAGCTTTATAATACAGTGGTTTTAGAAATAATGCTGTAAAAGTTAAAATTGAATGGTCTTTGCTTCAGTTGAGGCTTCACCTGATCTCTAAAATATGGGATATATCAAATTTTGGACATGCCTTAAGTATTGAAAGAATAGACTGAAGATGTATTTTAATAGAGTAGTATCTGAAAGAAGATGCAAAATGTATAAGATCGATAAGTGAGTTAGGGCAAATAATGTGAGGAACAATGTTGGAAAGAGTAAAAGATATGAATAAAATAAAAAATAAATAAAATAAAAAAAAAATAATGAATCTTACTGCTGGAAGGAAGCTAAAACGACCTGCTTCACTAAATGTAAAGTGGCAGAAGCATTTACATGTTGAAAGCAGTCTTCTTTCTATGGAATCTCAAAACTCACAAAAGAAAATCAAGCCCTAGGGTAATAGAATCAGAACAGGACACTTTAAACACACACAAACACATGCATGCATACACACACATACATACATACACACACACAAACACACACACACACACACACACACACACACACACCCCATAAGAATAAAAAAGAATTCTCAGGCACAATGTGAGGCAGAAAAAAAATTAAGCTAAAACAACACAACTGTTCTCATTAGTGAATTTATATAGAACCTCACTAAAAAATATTATATTTGAATCTTGTTAGAATGACACTTGGAAATGAAAAACTGGAACCATATTGCCATATCGGATACTGTGTTTAATTCTGGTGAATATAATAAAAGGTTTTTTTGTTTGTCTCTTTAAAAGTTTATATATTTGCTAAGTAAAATGCACAATGGTTAAAAACCTGACCATCAAAAAAGTAGCTTGATCTGGAACCCAAGATTGCTTTGAAAGTAATTCTGACATATGTGTTCTGACATAATTTTATCTGATTAAACCTAATACTACTAATTTTAATATAAAAATAAAGGTAATAATTATTATATGCCCACCATGTACTTTTTATGATCTCTGACTTTAAGTCAAGCTTCAAGGTAAATATTAATAATGGGGGCTTACACATAAGCAAACAGGTTTGAATAGTTTAAGTAATTTGCCCAAAATAATAAAACTATGACACAGCAAAGCTAGGTTGTAAACTAAGGAATGTTTTCGTTCCAAATTTTGCAATCTCTTCTATTAAATCATAATAACAGGTTAAATTATTAATATTTGGTTTTCTGAGGTATAAGTATAAATTAGATAATCATTAGGTATAAAAGACTATTAATAAATGGCACTGTTTCAAAACTTTTTTACTTATCAGTGTCGGGAAAAGAAAATCACACGCTCTATTCAGTCAATATGGTTTGTACTTTAGGGGATTGGGGCCATTTCTGTCTGGTTCAAAATTGTATCTGCAATGTAAAACACAGTGCTTAGTACCTAAGAGGTGCTGAGTATGTTTTTGAATAAATGAATGAATATTGGTGGGTTTTATTTAACACTAAAATTAATTTTGCTATATTAGAAATTAATTCCTCTATGACCTGCCTTATATTATTGTGATATTTTAAGAACTTAGTAAACAAAGCAGAAAACAAATTGTTCAATAAGGAAACAAACTCTTTTATGTGGAGGGCGGCAGGGTTTTCGTTTGCTTTGAAAGTATTAAAACTCTATCTATATATATCTATATATAGAGAGAGAATTTTTAAAATATATATATTTTTTTACTGATTAATATAATCAAATTGTAAAATGTAAATTCAGGACATACAAAAGGAATAAACTAGTGATATCATTAGTCATGTTGGACATCTACATTTTCATAATATTTAACTGGAGGAAACTCAAGAGCATGATCAAATGTGCACCATGCCAGTAATATTGAACTACTATGATTCTTGGGCAAAACAGCCCATCTTACTATTTCCTAAGAAGAAAAACGTGCTATGTGATTGAAAAACTACTTTTCACATGAGCATTGACTCATAAAATGCATAAAGTATTAGTCAACATTCCAAAATGTTAAGGTTAATGCTTACTATTTGTATTAGTTTGCAAGGGCTGCCATAATAACATACCACCGACTAGGTGGCTTAAAGAAGACTAATTTATTTTTTCACTACCCTGGAGGCCAGAAGTCCATGATCAATATATGGTCAGGTCTTATTTCTTCTGAGGTCTCTTTCCTTGGCTTGCAAAGAGCCACCTTCTCTCTGTGTCTTCCCCTGGTCTTCCCTTTGTGCACATGTGCCTCTGGTGTTTCTCTGTATGTTATAATCTCCTCTTTTTATAAAGACACAAGTCAGAATAGATTAGGGCCCACCAAACCAGCCTCATTTTTAACTTAACTACCTCTTTAAAGACCCTACCTCCATATATAGTCATTTTCTGAGGTACTGGAGGTTAGGACTTGAACATATGAATTTGGAGGAACACAGTTCAGTTTATAACACTAATACAAATATTACAATTAATTAAGCATAACTTGTTTAGGTAATCAAGATTGGTTCATCTAGGAGATGACAACTGAATCCAGGTAAAAAGAAAAAGTCAAAAGTAGGCAAGACATAAAGGAGTGAAGACACTAAAACCCAAAATTTTTTTAAAAAGCAGAAAATAAAACTTTTAATTCTAATCAATGTGTTATTTTCTAAGCAATTCTAAAATTTTGCTTTCCTGCATTGCCTGGATCATGAAACAACATTTTCAACCATCATTATTATTCTCTTTTAGAGAAAATTATTTAAGAAAATTGTCTCTGACAGCATTCAAAAATGTTGTTTATATATATTTTTTACTTCAATCATATTTTAATCTTAGATTTATTTTTAGAGCCCACAATTATACATTTTAGGCAAAATGTAATATAAGATATGATGATCCTAAGACTACTGAATACTGGATTGTTACCAGATAAGACAACACTCCTTCTCCTGAGATTCTCAACAGAGAAAAACATCAAACACGAACAAAAACAAAAAGCAAAAGCATTTGATTATTAATTGGCCTTACACTCCTACTTCTCAGTTCAGTAGGCTCTGTTAATAGGGTGCAACTTAAAAGGGATACCTGAATTGTCTCCGTGTGGCCCTAAGTATAGAGCCAACTGAAGACTAAGAGTGATAAGATAACAGAGTGGGTAAAAAAAATGGGGAGGGAGGGCTTCCCTGGTGGCGCAGTGGTTAAGAATCCGCCTGCCAATGCAGGGGACACGGGTTCAAGCCCTGGTCCAGGAAGATCCCACATGCCACGGAGCAACTAAGCCCGTGCACCACAACTGCTGAGCCTGCGCCCTAGAGCCCGCGAGCCACAACTACTGAGCCCACGTGCCACAACTACTGAAGCCTGTGCACCTACAGCCTGTGCTCCACAACAAGAGGAGCCACCGCAGTGAGAAGCCCGTGCACCGCAACGAACAGTAGCCCCCTCTTGCCGCAAGTAGAGAAAGCCTGTGTGCAGCAATGAAGCCCCAACGCAGCCAAAAATAAATAAATAAATATTTTTTTAAAAATGGGGAGGGAGGTTCATATCTCCTACTATAAAGCATGGAATCCTCCACTGCTGACATCCAGCATCATGAAAGTACAGAGCCAACTACTTTTACCCTCCACGATGGTGACTGTTAGAAAACAAGGGCCACGAATTTTATGGTATTTGACATCTCAATAAACACATTGAAAATCACTTTGGGAATAGAATAATTCTCAGTGGCATATTTGAAAGATGCCTAGAAAATAAATATGAAAGGAGTTTTGATATAATTATAGTCAATATTAAGAAAACTAACACAGTACTGGACAAATAATTTCCCTGTCCACAAATATTATTATTCCATCCTCAACCTATTCTCACCATGCTTTTTCTTTCCTTTCTGTTCAGGAAATGCTTTGCACACATACATTTGATGTTGGATATTACTGTTAAGTTTGTCCCTTAAATTTTCAGACCTTTGTAAAAGTATTGACTTACTATTCTTGTTAGTTTTCCTTCAGGATGCTACATGTAACTTAAAAATCAATGGAATTATGGGTGTGTGTCTGTGTGTGTATAGAATGTCTTATTTTAGAGTCATTTTCTAATTACTATATGTGTCAACCTACTCACAGTCATTAGGGACACTTAGTCCACTATGATACATGTTTTTATTTCTTTACAAAATAGTTTTTTCCACGTTTAATCAAAATTGCCAATTATCTGCATTTGCCTAATGATCTCCTGATATGTGATGTGTTACCAGGAGGACAATGTAGAAGGTTAAGAAGGATGAAAAGCTATGAAACATTCTGTGCTTTTTAGGATATCCTTCTTTTGGCCCTGAAACCTGAAATTATGGCTAATATAATAGCCAGAGTAAGAAAAACTTTTAAACATTTTACTTGCCATTCAACGTAATATCATATATTAAGTTAAATATTATGCCCCAAATATTTTTCATTATTCAAAGAAGCTTGTAAAAATAAAAAGTGAAATATATAAATTAAAACAATAAACATATGCTTATCTCGTCAGCAAAGCACATTGCCAAAAATAACACATTTTGATAGTTCAGTATTTATAAACTCTTATGAAAAATGTTTCAACATATAAGGAGCATAACAGAAATATTCTTTGCTAAAACTTTTTCCTTTACTATTAGTGCCATTTTATGTGACTCAGGAAGATTATATTCCATATATTTACAATTAAATTCTATTCAATAAGAGAAAAATAATACTTAATGCATTTCATACAGACTATTGTTGCTAGAGTTTCTCAAGACCTAGACCTATGGGGTCATAATCCATGGATTCTAAAGGAAAATTACATTTTTATATGCTATAGCGCCATCTAGCGCACTGCCTAGGTATTTACTCATTTATACATATTTGGAGGGGGGCGTACATGAGATTTTATGTATCTCTGTGTGTTAAATGCATGACGTTATATATGCACAAAAACATATGCACCATGTATTTAAAAAATCAAGACATACACATATATTCAAATAGTACTTCATTTACTGCTGATGCTGTTAAATTTCTTTTTAAACAATTATCACTTATATCAGCAAAATACATTTCAATATTCGCAGAGAGAGAGAGCCCCTAATATATGAGTCCATTCCAACATTCATAATTCACTGGATTACACCAGTTTACAAATGGCATGACTGTGAAATTGGACTGGGTCTGCTTCACAAAATCTTGAATAAAAAAACCACGTTAACTATGATGAACTAAAATCATTTCCTAAATAAAAGACTATAATCAAAGTATGTCAGTTACATATGGTTTTACTGATTTATTGAATACTAGTTAAAATAGTATTATACACTTAGCTGGCATTTTCCCAGTAGAACAAGTTTTTTAGAAATTTGACTTGTGCTCATACTGAACACACACACACACACAATTAATAGGGATGCACATACATTACAGCAAAGAGCAACGGTCATCTCCATGAAGATTTGTGTTACACACTAAATTATTCTGCTATTGTTGCAATAAACTAACAGGCCACCAGAAAATTCAGTGGCCTATCTAGCAAGCATTTATTCTTCTACTCATGGTCTGTTTAACAACTGGGTGACACTGCATCATATTTCAGTGAGCTCAGCTTGGCTCTGGGATTTGAGTAGGGTTCAGATATATTCCACATGTGTTCACATTCTCCGTGGGCAAGCACTACCCAGGGATATTACTTTCATGGTCGACCCAGGAGTAAAAGAGTTCAAGCCAAACCACACAAGAACCAAAACCACTCACAGATCATTGAACAAACCAAGTCAAAGGCAAATCCATAATCTGTGCAGAAGAAAAGCATACTATACCCCAAGGGATATGGAATAGTGGGTGAAAGCAAAAAATATTATGAACTAATACATATACACAAAAATATACTTTAAGGACTGATACAAAGATAATTTTTCTGGTAAATTGAGTTATTTGTGTTAATAAACTTAGAACAATTTTAGATTTACAGAATTATTGTGAAGATAAAGAGTTCCCATATACCCCATGCCCAGTCCCCCATATTATTAAAATCTTATATTAGTATGATACATTTGTCACAATTAATATTGATATATTTTATTAACTGAAGTTCATGCTTTATTATGATTTCCTCATTTTTTTCTTAATGCCCCATTTCAGTTTCAGGATTTCATCCAGGATACCATCTTGCATCTAACAGTGTTGTTTCTTTAGACTCCTCTTGTCTATGACAGTTTCTCAGACATTCCTTGGTTTTGATGATCTTAACAGTTTTTATTACTGTTCATCATTTTGTAGAATGTCTCTCAATTGGGATTTGTCTGATTTTTGTCCCATGATTAGACTGGGGTTGGGTATTTTTTGGAGGAAGAGCTCAGAAGTAAAATGCCATTCTTAGCACATTGCTTCATGAGTATATACTGTCAATATGACACCATTTTTGATGCTAACTTTGTTCATGTAACTTGAGGTAGTGTTTATTAGGTTTCTCCACTGTCAAGTAACTTTCTTCCCTTTCCATACTGTACTCCTGAAAACAGTCACTACGCACAGCTCACACTTAAGGTGTGGGGAGTTAATCTGTACCTTCTGAAGGGTAGCATATCTACATAAATGGTTTTAAATTCTTCTGTGCAGGAAATTTGTCTATTATTCCTCATTTATTCAATCATTTCTTTATATCGACATGAATGCATGGATATTTTATACCTTATAATCTAAAAGTATTCTATTTTGTTTCTCAAATTGTGCCAGGTCTTTTGGCTGGCCCCTGTATCACTTTTGTATTTCTTCATCATTGCGTGTGTGTGTGTGTGTGTGTGTGTGTGTGTGTGTGTGTGTGTGTGTGTCACTTCCTTACTTTCTGGCACTACAAATTACTCTACAATCATCATACACATTTTCTGTCCCAGTCCTAGAAATAGCCATTTCTCCAAAGAGTACTGGTTGCATTTTGGAGAATGGTATTACGAAACAAGATCTGGCCATCAACTGTAGTTTTTGCTACTGGGTTTTGTTGACTTGAACTATTTTTGAGTATACAAACGTAAGTATCCATAGGAAGTTAGACATTTAAAGATAAAAATTACTTATTAATGCAATATCTTTTTTTCCAACAGATTACATGTTTCTAAGAGTCAAAGAAAACTAACTTGGGGTACTATACACTTAGGAGAAGCACAGGGATAGAAATTTGGGGATATATTTCTAGAAAATGTGCATCTTTGCATATATATGTGTGTATATAGACACACATATGGATATATTCTATATATGTACATATATGTATATAAACATATACACATTAAAATAAAGATATACATATGTGTATATTACTATATAAGAGAGTGCAAAAGATAAAAGTTAAAATTGTTTCCAGATTCAACCCTGATCATTCCTTTATATAACAAAAATTTTTGGTCATTTTAACATGTAAATAACTTATAGAAAAGGGGATAAATATAGATTAATATATATATATATCTGATTTCAATCTTTGTTGATAACTTCTCAGCAACCAATATAGACAATTTTGATAAAGATTATATGTGACCTTGAAAACCACATAAATTCAAGTTTCCAGTTTCATCAGCTTTGCCCTGTATTTCAGCTAACTACTTTCTGGTTTCTCCTTCTGTCTTCCTTGGCCATGCTCTGATTCTCAGCCAAATCTATATACCTTAGATTGAAGATGATCAGTCAGATTTGTTTTTTCTGAGTATTTGTATGTGGCTATGACAAATACAGGATCATATATAAAGACATTATGTCTGAAGCCGGGCTTAGCCTCCGTTGGTGAGTCAATTTGGGTATAACAAGAGGAGTGGTCAAATGAAAACTACAATGAGGTATCACCTCACACCTGTCAGAATGGCCATCATCAAAAGTTCTACAAACAAAAAATAAATGCTGGAGAGGGTGTGGAGAAAAGGGAATCCTCCTATACTGTTGGTGGGAATGTAAATTGGTACAACCACTATGGAGAACAGTATGGAAGTTCCTTAAAAGACTAAAAATAGAACTAACGTGTGAGCCAGCAATCCCACTCCTGGTCATATATCTGGAGAAAAACATCATTCGAAAAGATACATGCACCCCAGTGTTCACTGCAGCACTATTTACAATAGTCAAGTCATGGAAGCAACTTAAATGTCCACTGACAGAAGAATGGATAAAGAAGATGTGGTATATATATACAATGGAATATTAGCCATAGAATAGAACAAAATTATGCCATTTGCAGCAACATGGATGGGCCTAGAGATTATCATATTAAGTGAAGTCAGTCAGATAAAGACAAATATCATATGATATCACTTATATGTGGAATCTTAAAAAAATGATACAAATTAACTTATTTACAAAACAGAAACAGACTCACAGGCTTGGAAAACTTATGGTTACCAAAGGAGAAACATGGTGGGGTAGGGATAAATTAGGAGTTTGGGATTAACATATACACACTACTATATATAAAATAGATAACCAACAAGGACCTCCTGTATAGCACAGGGAACTCTACTCAATATTCTGTAATAACCTATATGGGAAAAGAATCTGAAAAAGAATGGATATATGTATTTGTATAACTGAATAGGTATACACCTGAGACTAATGCAACATTGTAAATCAACTATACTCCAGTATAAAAAATTAATTTTAAAAAAGAGGGGTAGTGAGGAATAGTTGGGGCTAGTGTTTAGCAAGGGTCAGTGGGAAATGTTCAGTTCTTCAGCATCTATTATATTACACGGTAGTTATGTTTGGGGTAAGTGGAGAAAAATATGAGCGTATTTTAGGGACTTAGATGTTTATTCCTCAATAACATGGTCATTGCTTTATCAAATAACAAAAGCATAACCCCAGGTTGTGGGCAGCATTGAATTCAAGAAACAAGAGTGTGAGCCATCACTAGGAATGACTTAGGCCAGTGAAAGTAGCACCAGTGAAATTTAATTTACCTACCAAGACTCAGACTATTTGGAAAAACAGTGTGTTAGAACACTATGTTTCATATATAATAAATAACATGTACCTAGAGATTGTAAATTAAGGAAAACATGATCTTTCCACAGATAATTCATGTCTAATCCTGCTTACATAGCATTTAAATATGTTCCACGCCTTTTATATGCATTATGTTCCCTACGTGTTACATTTGGTGTTATGCTATAAATTGTTAGCGAGAATTTTTCCTAAGTGCCTGGACAAATTAGAAAAAAAAACTACTGATTTTTGACTTGCCATTCAGATATTATTTAGTAAACCCTATATCTTAGTAAATAAATAGTTATTTACAAAGCAATCTGTGAGGGATACAAAAAGAAATAAGACATGGTTCCTGTTCTGTGAATTTGAAGTCTAGAATTTCAATACCCGAGATACATTTTGGGGGGACTCTTAAAGCACAAACGTCTAAAATCATAACATATCAAGAAGTGTGAAATCTTGCTGATATACAAAAATATGAGAAAACCTAGATATGATGTTGCTAACCTAAAAATCCTTAAAATCTAAAATCAAAACTTGGAAAGAAAGGAAAGATCAACACAAATAGCAACTGTTTGCCAATAATTCTTTACTACATTGTCTTTAACTTTACATTCTTTTTATAATATTAAGTATCTTCTCTTTCCTATATGTTGATTGGTTTCTGCTAGAGACAGAGGATTTTTTTATGGTATGATATAAGAACTTGTCAACTTTATGGGAAAAGGAATTGAAACTTAATATCTTCCATAGCACATGATGTGTCCAAGACAGCCTACATTGTTTTATTTAACAGACTTGCAATCAAGGAGTGGGGAGTGACATCAATCAAACGGTTAGCCTTGCTCCTTGATACCAATGCAGATCTGTATGGATACTCATCACTCTACTCTCAGGAAAGCCTAAGTGTTCCCACCTAGTGCCACTATACCTAGGCTCTCCATTTATTTAGTGTTTTGTAGCCAAGCTGTCCACAACATGAAACCTATAGTTGTCATACATTTGAAAGTACTTGTCACAAGATTAGTATTCAGAATTCAGTGGATTCGTACTTTCTTAATAGCACCAGGCAAACGGGAAAAGAAGACTGCAATTCTTTCTGGAGGTGACATCTAATATACACACCAAAATCTCCACCCTGATGTGTTCTGTCTTCATAATTCTGTGGGTAATGAGGTACTACAGACTGCAGCCCTCTTCCGTACTCAAGTTGTAGAACTCCATCATCTACTGTGGTATCTAGTTACTTCCTTCACCATGGTAATTGTGCCTCATTTATCTTTATTTTGCCAGCATCTGGCATGGAGTATGACAAGAAGTGATTTTTCACAAATATTTATAGAATGCAGTTGAATCAATAAACTTGAAAACAATGACCCAAATGCCCGTAAAAGGAATTGCTTTAATTGGCCTGAGTTAACAGAAACAAGAAAAATCATAAAATCTTAAAACAACAGTAAGAGCACAAAAAGTATGGATACAGTATATATGAAACTCTCTTAGCCAACACTGACAGTTTTTAAATTTTCTTATTTACAGGAGACAATAGTCCAGATAAGAAAAAATTAGAATTTACATATTTAATATTGGCAGATTTTACTTTTGTGTTTATTCTTGTGATACCCACAAGATACCCCCCAAATTCACGATACAGAGTAACTTGTTGAATAACTAAGGCACAGATCTGAATCACGATTATTCACCTACATGTTCCACCCAGTGAGTGGATAGAGCCAGCCATCTATCACCTGCATGTCAGCCAAGCTTTGTTACCTGTATAAGCAGGATGAATGGTGACTTCAGTAAGATCTACTGGATTCCTGTTACCTGACTTCATCCTGTCACACACTGTATTTTATTGTCATTCTTATTTACCCACTACCTGAAGTTGGAGCAGTGAAACACTGTGTATATCACTTTAGCTTTTATTATTTTTAACACCTTTATTGGAGTATGATTGCTTCACAATGGTGTGTTAGTTTCTGCTGTATAACAAAGTGAATCAGCTATACATATACATATATCCCTATATCTTCTCCCTCTTGCACCTCCCTCCCACCCTCCCTATCCCACGCCTCAGAGGCAAATATAGTTTTGGTCATTGTTGATAAGATGATAAGCATTGGTTTTATAGAATCATAAAAGTCATGTTTTTGGATCGATTTCATTTTGTGGTGAAAATAAATACGTTAGTATTGTTTGGGAAACTGGGGCTTCTCAGGAATCTTAAAACTTGTCTATAAGTGTGAATGTATAAATAAATTAATTTTGAATTAAATTTAAAGTTTCTTCTTTAAAATGTTTCTGAAAATTCTTCCAAAAAAATAGCCATGAAATATGAATGTCTCCATTTTTAAAAAGCAACAAAACAAAAAGAAAAAAACTCCAAAGTTAAACTTTAAAACATATAAATTTTATTGAACATATTTTTGGAATAGTGCTTTAAACTCAGTAGATGACAGGTTGCTTATTTTATTTCAAAGGGAGTGAAACTAGTTTGGTTGGCTTTCAGAGCTTTTCAAATCCAGCACAAGAATTTGAAAACCTTTGTGTGTATGTCTGCACATGTATATGTGACAGAAAGGGAAAAGGAGGCATTCTATCACAAAGAAAAATAAAATCATTAGGAAGGCACAGATTCACACAATTTAAAATGACATAATCAGTTTACTGAGAGATTACAATTTAACATGCAATTGTAATGTGCTCACAAGTTTTCTGGGACCAAGCTTAGCTAGCCCTTTTTAAAAATCCTTAGCCTGTTCTTACTAGTGTTATACAAAATACTTAAAGGCTTTTGATTCATTTTCCTGATTAGTAAGTTAACTTTTCTTAAACGAAGCAGTAAATCCTACAATGTATATAAGCAAAAATAAAATTTCCCATGGATCTAAGAATTTGAAAAGTAAACAGCTTTATAATACAGTGGTTTTAGAAATAATGCTGTAAAAGTTAAAATTGAATGGTCTTTGCTTCAGTTGAGGCTTCACCTGATCTCTAAAATATGGGATATATCAAATTTTGGACATGCCTTAAGTATTGAAAGAATAGACTGAAGATGTATTTTAATAGAGTAGTATCTGAAAGAAGATGCAAAATGTATAAGATCGATAAGTGAGTTAGGGCAAATAATGTGAGGAACAATGTTGGAAAGAGTAAAAGATATGAATAAAATAAAAAATAAATAAAATAAAAAAAAAATAATGAATCTTACTGCTGGAAGGAAGCTAAAACGACCTGCTTCACTAAATGTAAAGTGGCAGAAGCATTTACATGTTGAAAGCAGTCTTCTTTCTATGGAATCTCAAAACTCACAAAAGAAAATCAAGCCCTAGGGTAATAGAATCAGAACAGGACACTTTAAACACACACAAACACATGCATGCATACACACACATACATACATACACACACACAAACACACACACACACACACACACACACACACACACCCCATAAGAATAAAAAAGAATTCTCAGGCACAATGTGAGGCAGAAAAAAAATTAAGC